>NC_134836.1:89974680-90277710 GCF_004210375.1 Tachypleus tridentatus
TGTTTCTGTCTATTAAATAACTAAAGACTGCGTCACATGTCGTATCCATTCTGCTTATTTCTAAGCCTGAATTCACTTAATAGTTAACTTTGCATATGCTCTGTAAATTATCCTGTCGATTCTCCTGTTATGCAGCGGGCCTATTTTACGCTATCTACGAAAATCGTTTAACCTGAAAATGTCACAGAAGTATCTTTAATGTAGGAATAGAAATGTTTCAGGAATTATAACTAGCAATTTATTAGCTCTATTATCCATTACTCGAAACGTTTGGTTAAATTTAAATATACTTTGACTATAGTTGTATTTAACTTATTCAATGGTCTTGTACAACCTAGTGGTATATTGAAAGTACCTCGTACTACGGTCTTTAGCTCTTCAACTTTAAATGACATAATTAAATAACTTACCTGAATAGTAATTATTGATCAAATTTATTTTGTACCACGGACTCTTATCAGAAATTATAAACATAGAGCAAATAGACAAACAATGTTGTTTTATTTACCCTAAACAAATTTCTTTCACCAAGCTTATCGTCATATTTAATTCTACATTACGGGAGATTCAAATCGAGAAGAGATGAAATCTGTTATTTTTTGGACACCTCTACTCTTCATCTTGGTTTGGTTTGGTTTGTTTCGAATATCGCGCAAAGCTACACAAGGGTTATCTACGCTAGCCGTCCCTAATTTAGCAGTGTAAAACTAGAGGAAAGGCAGCTAGACATCACCACCCACCGCCAACTCGTGGACTACTCTTTTACCAACGAATAGTTGTATTGAACGTTACATTATAACGCCCCCACGGCTGAAAGGGTGAGCATGTTTGGTGTGACGGGAATTCGAACACGCTACATTCGTATTACGAGTCGAGTTCCTTAACCACCTGCCATGCCGGCCCACCCTTTCATCTTGAATCAACTTACATTACGGTAGGTGTAAATCTAAAAGAGGGATCTGCTTTCTTCTGGGCACCTGCTGCCTTTCATTTGTTTACTTTTTATATATTGTAAAAGGAATTATAATTGATATTGTCCATTAGTGGAAAGTTCAATTAGGGACTTAATTTTTGTTTTACTGTAGAAAGCGTAGTTATGTAATTTTATTTCGGATAATCCAGCAAAGTTACGGAAGGACTATCTACATTGAATCACTTTTAATAGGTTTGTGTTTTAACTTGTTTATACGCCTTGTTAAGAAAAGTAGATTTACACTTTGAAGCTATAATTCGAAGAGCACTAGCATGTTATTAAATTAATTACGCTTGTTATATCGCTGGGGTTATAAATGCTTTTCTATGAGAATATAAACATAACTTATTGTTATTTACATTTTGAAAAGGCTTAAGTGTGTGATCGAGTTAAACCTACCGAATAACTGACACGAGCTGCTTGCTTGGCTGATTTGAATAATATTTGGTAAGTTGATTGTTTAGCCTGAGTAACTCAGCACTCTTCAGTAAATGGACTTAGTACCTAATCTAGTCAAATGCGTCGGAACAGAAGGCTGATGCAGACGATATTTTTGTTTATCAATAATATAAAAAAACCTGAGACCAAATAAACACAAACCTAGCATCAACAACAAATAGATACATCTACGTACCAGTGTAAGTATAAATGTTTGCATGAGTCAACACTTTAGTTTCCTAGAGATGCACTTGACCGAACAAAAACAAGGGAATGTCACCCATTACGACCAAGATCCAGGACCCTGAGGGCTCTTGGAATTTCGATTAAATTACAGGCGTTATCCTGCTCATGATAAAAGTGCTTTTTCTAATTTTAATTTTTTTTTCTGCAGAAACAAACTGAAAGGTAATAGGCCCTTCACTCTGGAATCCGCCCTCACTACCTACGTCACAGTTATTTAAGCCTTTTAATCAAACACTGTGGGAATCTATTAGGGCGCTTCTCTTTTATGCGTATTTCTTTCTATCAAATTTGGTTTTACAAATTTGTCTTTTTTATAGCTTATATTATACTTGATTCCACTAAAAGATATGTAAAGGTATGCGAAAGATATGTAAAAGATATGTCAAAGCCAAAAAAACAATCGATTTCACTTGCTCTTATTTTGGACTTGGTTACGTTTCATTTCATCTGATTAGAATTAATAGATGTTTATTGAAAATATGAAGACAACGCGTTAAAATAGTTGTTAGATTTCTCCTCCTAGTTCTAATTCTAACGTGTCTAGCATGGCCCTTTGATTAGAGTACTAGAGTGTGAAGTCGATGTTATGTTGTTCGCATCCTCTCACTCCATACACATAAAAAATCTTGCCCAGGACTTTAGAGCCGTAGGTGTATTATAAGAATGACTGTCCGCGGTCCTTAATCGGTATTCTGTGGAGGTGGTTCGATGACAGTTTCATCAACTTGGTCTTCCATTGTCAGGTGGTTAGGGCACTAGACCCACAGTATGAAAATAGCGGGTTTGAATCCCCGTCACATTTTTGCTCTTTCAGCTGTGGGAGCATTATAATGTGATGATCAATACCACTATTCGTTAGTAAAAGAGTAGCCCAAGAGTTGGCGGTAGGAGGTGATGACCAGTTGCCTTCCTTCTAGTGTTACATTGCTGAATTAGGGACGACTAGCGCATATAGCCTTCGAGTAACTTTGCGCGAAATTCCAAAAAGACCAACAAATTCACGAACTTTAAAAATTTTGATTTTTTGAGTACTTGAAGAATGAACATAACAGTAGAAAATTCACAAGTGAACATGAAATTCGTTCTTAAACATATTGATTCATAAACAGTGTCTGTAACATCGAAACACTTCGCGTGCTTGATATCAGCTGTGTTCATAGAAAATGTTATTAAAACCCTAATTGAAGGCTCGACATGGCCAGGTGGTTAAGGCACTCGACTCGTGATCCGAGGGTCGAGGGTTCGGATCAAACCAAACATGCTCGCTCTTTTAGCTGTGGTCAATCCCACTATTCGTTGGTAAAAAAGTAGCCTAAGAGTTGACGGTGGGTGGTGATGACTAGCTGCCTTCCTTCTAGTCTTATACTGCTAAAATAGGGATAGCTAACGCAGATAGCCCTCGTGTAGGTTTGCGCGAAATTCAAAAACAAAAAAAACTTATTTCATCGTAGTTACTAAATTTCTATAAGTTATTAAATTTTCGTAAAGAAATTCATAATATTAAATAATTATTATGCAGAAAACAGTTTTCCCATGCACGCTATTGATCGAATAATTCGAAACTATTTGAATAAACAAAGTTTTATCATACTATCTACGAATGAAGCTCTATAATATATTTCAGTTATATTTTTGCCAAAAGTTGGTAAATATCCTTTGGATATAAATAAACAAATCGGTTACGAAATATACTGACTATGGTATCCGTTTTGTTGAAAGCAAAGCCACAATGGAGTATTTTCTGTTTTCATCTCAGGAAATCGAACTCAGGATTTTACCATTGGAAGTTCTTAAGCCTACCGCTGTTCAACAGGGGAACCGTAAGGGTACACTTTCAAATACACTTCAAAAGTGTATTTAAACCTAATTGTCTCTACGAAACGTTTTTATATTTTAGGATCATATTCCTTCAGTAAAATCGTTAAACGTTGTTTATACATCTATTTTCCTTTGCTGTAAACATGATTATATTGGGTCTACTAAACAAAAGTCATTATTTTGCATGAAAGAACATGCAAGTTTTTGATTTTTGAATAAAAACTGTACTGAAATACTTTCTACATAAATGTAACGTAGTTGTCCAACCAAATTGTTTTAGAATCTTAAAATGATGGCTAAGACCTCTGTATAAAAATATTGTTTTTCATGTATAAACTAAGGCTACAGAATTTTGCTTTTCAAGTACTATTGGTTATATTACTAATATAACCACATTGCTATGTTGTAACAACTTACTAATTGTATTGCGTACAACGCTAGCTCGGGATTCGTGGACCGTATGTGTCACTGACCTTTATACTCGTGAATTCTAATTTGTAACAAAACGTCGCACTTTGCTCTACCATGGCTAAGTACGACTTGTTGCAGGATTTTTTCTGGATAGTCCTAATTCCCCAAGATGTTCCAACGTAATTAATTGTATAATAATATCCAAGTCTTAGGAATTCCAAATCTCCGATTTGAACTTGTCTTTCTGATGTGAATGTATGATTATTTCGCGTTAGAAAGGGTTGTTATATACCCTTTCCGAAACCATTCAGTATTAGTCAACACTAACTGAAAAAATGTTAAGCAGCGTAGTTCTGATACAAGCAGTTTCACTGCTGCTTTTTTTCAGCTGTGGTTGTCACGAGAGCTACGTATTGATTTGCATATCTAAAATGTAAGAAATTGTTTATTTTTGAATTTCGCGCAAAGCTATACAAGGGCTATCTGCTCTAGCTGTCTCTAACTTAGCAGTGTAAAACTAGAGGGAAGGCAACTAGTCATCACCATCTACCCCCGACTTTTGGGCTATTCTATTGCCAACGAATGGTGGGAATGACCGTCACATTATAACGCCCCCATGGCTGAAAGGGCGAGCACGTTTGATGTGACGGGGATTCGAACCCACGACCCTCGGATTACGAGTCGAACGCCTTAACCCACCTGGCCATATCGGGCCGTGTAAGAGATTAACTTATAAAAAGAAAACTTGTATTATTCTGATTTAGGGGTCTTTTTTTAAGTTGTTCTGTTAAATAATGGGCCACATAGCTATAATAAATAGGCAGATTAAGAAAAAAAGGCTTCTTATATTTCCTATTAAATGCACGTTTTTATAACAAGAAATCTATTAGAAGCTAAACATTTATGACTTAATCCCAAACTGTGTAAAATCAGTACAAGGTTAGGTTTCTTCAAATTGCATAGACAAAAAAAAAAAGTTAAATTGTAAAGTATGTTACTTTGAGAAACAGTTTCCTTTGGTTTATTCAATCTTACAGTACAAAAAGTGTGGCCAATCAGTGTCCTGTATATACTGAAGCTATGTATTTAAAAACATAGAAGTATAAATTGAAAAACAACAAGTATTATCAATATAGGATTCAATAAAAATATTTGAGGAATAGTGTGTTTTTTTTTGTTTCTGAATTTTGCGCAAAGTTACTCGAGGGCAACCTGCGCTAGCCATCTCTACTTTAGCAGTGTGAAACTAGAGGTACGACACCTAGTCATCACCACCCACCGCCAACTCTTGGTCTACTCTTTTATCAACGAATAATGGGATTGACCGAAACATTATAACACCCTCACGACTGAAAGAACGAGTATGTTTGGTAGGACGGGAATTCGATCTCCGTGATCCCCGGATTACGAGTTGAGCGCCTTCACCACCCGGTCATGAGGAAGAGATATATAAGTGAACGGCAATCCTCTGTGTTTCCTTTGCCCGAGATTCATTAACGTCAGCCTACTTTACTGTTATATGCTCAACTTGTGATTTTAAGACTAAATTCTTTTTTCAGCTTATTGGTGAAATGTTCTCTACTTAAGTCTGAGAAAAGTTCCAAATCATTGCAAACCATGTTAAGAATTAATAGTAAAAGGTCATAGCTAAAACTAATTTAGGTTGACATCCTGGCTTCAAATGCGTTATTGTAAATGCATGAAGACAGTTTTCTATCGTCTTATTTTACACAATAAGAATAAATTAACTAAATATAAATGTTTCATTTGCGTGTTTTATGCTAATGAATTTCAAACTTAAAGGGAAAAAATAGGGTTTGCTACAACATTTGTAAAGTTAATTGAAGCCCCCCTGGTACAGTGGTAAGTTAACGGATTTACAATGCTAAAATCAGCGGTTCGATTCCCCTAGTGGACTCAGCAGATAGCTCGAAGTGACTTTGATATAAGAAAAGACGCACATAGAGAATTAATCGAGCGTCCGTGTATAAATTATTAACTTTCGTTTCCAAGTCTTTAAAATCTATGTGAGTAAGAAATATAGAAGAGGACTGAAAATTATGCAGAAAAATTTTTAATTTGTATTATTTCTGATGTGTTGACACACAATGCATTGAATTTTGATGCAAAATGAAAAATTAAATATTTAAATTTGTCGATCCTTACCCTTACCCTTACCCGACCCTTTAAGGGGAAAATGATGTATGCCTCTTAGTACTTATGACAAGTACCTTTTCTCTCATTTCTTTCCTCTTTCCAAGGCTCTAATTTACCTGTCTCAAATGCAGGGTACAACAAACACAGGGTGATCCAACGAAGGGTACCCCACTGAGTTCATCACTAAAATAGAACATGTAGAAACCAAGTAGCAAATTCAGACTGAGTTCTTGTATTTAATCCCTTTATAGCTGTTAACAATAAGTATTTCAAAGTTGTAAAGACAAAGTCATAGTTTTTATTTTATCAGGCAAAATACTGTAAAAACTAGATGGAAAGACAGTCTAAGCTGACAATCATGAAACATATTTCTGTTTAACACAAACAGAAATATGGGAGTGTTTCGTGACGATTTCCTGAAACATTATATATGGGTGATTTGGGAAACATTTCGATTCGACTTTAAGCGGAAAAGTTGCTTTCTTAAAACAAAAAGGAGCACCTTTACAGACAAGTGAAAACAGTGAATGTTTGTGATTTTGTTCCTGACACAACTCGTTTTTTTCAACTACACTGGAGAAAAACAGTCTACGAAAAAATCACAAAGGGCATTTTGTTGATACAACTAATATTACGATCCTAGAAATATCAGTTTTATGAAAGCTAAAGACGTTTGTTTTGTCAGGTACAGAAAATGAAATTACAATTGATGTCGTCAAACCTCCCGTTTCTTATTTTTCAAACTTTTACCTAACTTTAGTTGTTGTTTGGAATACAACCGCTTATATGTTTACTTTATCATCATAACTTATTATTCACAATTTAATCATGTATTATATAATTTTGTTAACAATAGGTATCTATTGTAAATAAGATTATTTTATGACTACTTATGTGCTTGAACAGTTTGATACAAGTTTTCCTCCGTCCAATAATATCTAGAAAGTCCTTCTACAAAAACTGAATTTAAAACATCTCTCACACTCGCTCCAGATACATACTTTCACCCTCTGACAGGTTCGAATCCCTGTCACACCAAACATGCTCGCCCTTTCAGCCGTGGATGCATTATAAAGTGACGGTCAATCCCACTATTTTCTGGTAAAAGAGTAGCCCAAGAGTTGGCGGTGGCTGGTGATGACTAGCTGCCTTCTCCCTAGTCTTACGCTGCAAAATTAGGGACAGCTATCGCAGATAGTCTTCGTGTGGCTTTGCATGAAATTCAAAACAAACCAAACCATACTTCCACCATCTTACTTCTACTATTGTAACTACTATTTTACTTTTTATTTGTTTCTTTAGTCTAAATGCTATTTGATAGACGAAATCATTATGAAATCTTAGCAGGTTATCAGTTGATTGTTCTACATTCTCATTGAACTATATACTACTGTAGTCTGGAATATAGGTTGTTAACAGAAGAGTCTTCAAGTCTCTCTAAGGTCTTTGCCCATTCTTTGGACAAAACCTTCTCTAGTCTTGAGATGAGGATTAGGAAGTATCTTGTGAGTATAATCCTAGTCAGGAAAACAAGTTTATTCTTGAATGTTTCATTTTTATTTTTAATCATGTAAATTATCTATCTTTGACCATTGACCTTTCATACACTAGATGTTCATCTCTCCACACAAATTATATCCATACCGTCATGCCTTTCCTGACAGAGTCATGCATTGCTATATAGTTCTCTACTCAGATATGCACTGCATGATTCCAGCTGTTTTGCCCAGTCATGGCTATTTGTTACACATTCTGCTGCCAATCTTCGTTGCATTTAACTTAATCCCATTGGTATAGACCTAATTAATGCTTTTGACATGTTCCAGTGTATCTATTTCCTCTACATTTTCCTTGGCTTCTCTTGACGAATTTCAGTTTCTGAGTTACTACTTCACCCACCCTCTCTCTCTCTTAATTATTAATAAAAAGAATGAGATAAGGGTGTGATTGCCGTGAGTCTTTTAGTAATTCTACTCAGAGCAATTCAAAAGCAGTGGATCGACTACGCTATTCTCGTGGTTGCATTCTGCCCCTTTATAACTTGGTCGTTGTTGACTTCTCTGCTGATGCACATAAGTGAATTGTATGCTCCATCCGGTCATGAAGGTTGCCTTCAAGCTTATTATATGCTTTTTTGCACATTCTAGACTGCAGCTTACTTAAAAAGGGTAAAAAAACTACTTAACGATTTCTCTCTCAAATGACCAACATGTACAGACAATAACATTCTGTGGCTCGTCACAACATTCAGAAAAGTAGTAAATTTCTTTGGTGGAACTCTTCGGACTACATATGTCAATGAAAAGAAAGAGGTGTCTGTGTGAGATCTGGTAGAAGTAATTCTATTATAAAGCGATGGCTCATTTCACGAGTTTAAGATTTTCATTAGCTAACTTTCAACTGACAGCACCTGATGTTCAGCATGGTCAGTTTCCGTTCTTTCACTTTTTAGCCAAAATTCCAATATCCACTGGATTGTATGTATCCTCAAGGTTAAATAGTCCAAACGTTCAGTGCTGCACTGACTACATACACTCTTGCTTGTTATGTGATCTCTCCGACATTTGAGGCTGTGAATCTCTTTGATCGTGCTCCTTCACCCTGATAGACAGATGATCTATGTTTTCCTGGTCTATTATAAATTCCTTTAGTTTTACCTTTCTTGTGAATTTACCAGACGTTTGTTACTAGCATTGGTTTCTATCACTTCACTGAGTAATGATCTTTGAGTGTTTTGACCAACAATGCCATTATTGTATATGGCCCTTCATCGCTGACCAATTTATCATTTAAGCTAGCTTTATCTTCTCTTTCATGAAAATGTTTGATTTTAGAATTCACAACACTATCTGAGTTTAGAGTAGAATCCTTCTATATTTCCACAAAGAATTATTTCCAATTCATTCAGTGCCAATGATGTTTCTGATTGTATACGAGCTTTCTTTTGAATTTCATTATTCATTTGCTGTCTATCTCACAGAGACACGTCCCTTTTCTTGTAGCTGGCTCAAAGAGGGTTATCATTTTGTTCGTCAGTTTTAAAACATCCACCAATCAGCAATTTATTCTTCTGTGGACGTACCACATACTCATTTAATACTCGTTTCATAACTTCTGCCAGTATACAAAACTGGTTTGGTCCATTCGAGTCTCCTGAATTACTTCTCTCTGTTTTTGTTTAACTGCATTTGTAAGCAGCTTTGCAGAATTCTGCTATTTTCTGTTTGACCTCGCCTTTTCCTTTATTGTAACCTTTGACCCCAATCTCCTCTTTCCATGCTTCCCCGACTTTTATTGTCTTTCACTTGGGTTTCTTGAGACTACCACATTTAATGTTTCTAGTTAATTTGTTTATTTTTTTACAACATTTCAGTTTTTACGCACAATGTTTTTTACCCATCTCTATTTGAGTGGAGTTTTGAAACAGCTCTTCTATGGCCATATGCATGAAGATAGACTTGTCACTACTGCCCATTAAAGGCAGCATCGTCTATTTCAACACATAGAATGCAGAAGGTACAACTAGAAGTGAGGTTTATAGAAGAGTTGATCTCTCTCGCTAGAATACAGTTGATGTTTTGCATTACCTCATTCAATTATCTTCCCTCTACTGTCCAGTCAGATAGGGTTCTGGGTATTAAAGCCACTATTAACGATGACCTCCTTGGCCACACTTACAATAAGATGCAGCACATAAGTACATATATATTCTTCTATGGTAATACTGTTGGTGATGAATAAACTGACCAGGATGCATTATTTGTCAGAATGACTACCAAAAACTTCGTCCTCACTGTCTTTCTAAAAGGGAGTATTTGGCAGCATTTAATGATGCCATCAACAAGGATGAGAAGTCCTCATCCGGTATTTCCCTCCACTGTCAATGGTTCATAAAAATACGTCAATGCTTCTGCCACATTACGATGTTACTCCCATATCATTTTATCTTGCACCAATATGACATCTTTCTCATCCAATAACTTTCCAATAATCGATTTTCTCGTCTTGTAGCTACGAGCGTTCCAAGGTATTATCGCAACAAATTTCCTATTCATGATGTGTTTTTATCACATACCTTCATTTTTCTAAGTGTACGTCTTGAGGCATATTCATCATTGTGGTGTACAAATTGTGTAAACTTCTAATTAACGTCAATATTGTTGATGATAGCACTATAGAAGCTAAAGCAAGGCAGAAAAGATCCTCATCGCCCTGAGGATTCGACAGTTCAGCAGATGATAATTTCTATTGGAGTAATAACATTTTCACTGTTGTCAGGAACGCCTAACCTCCATTTTGGTAACGATTACTTTGTAGTTATAACTTCATGGCGCGCAGGTGCTGTTTCTTTATATCATAAACAAGCAAACAGATTTTGCCTGTTCGAGTCGGGCTCTTAATCCTCTACTCTAGATATGAAGCCTACATTACGTAATAGCTACTTTATATAAATATGTTTCATTATTTGTTGCCACTTAAAAATGTGCATGCTTTTCGATTATGAAAACGTATGTGTTATTCATTTAATATTTACTTTGTTAATTATTTATTATGTTTTCTTCGTACCCTGTATCCCGATTGTACAGCGGTAAGTCTACGGATTTACAACGCTCAAATCAGAGGTTCGATTCTCCTTGGTGGACTCAGCAGATAGCCCGATGTGGCTTTGCTATAAGAAAACAAGCATGCACACACTTCGTAACCAATTAAGAAAAATATAGTTTGTTTGTTTGTTATAAAGCTACACAAACTATGATTTGTGTTTTCCCCAACACGGATATTAAAACCCAGTTTCTAGCAGCATTGGTCCATAGACGTACCACTGTGCCACTTGTGGGAGTGGGAGCAAAGAAAAAAAGAGAAAATATAGACCAAGACAATACTAAAGACCCGGCATGGCCAGGTGGGTTAAGGCGTTGGACTCGTAATCTGAGGATCGCGGGTTCGAATCCCCGTCACATCAAACAAGTTCACCCTTTCAACTGTGGGAGAGTTATAAAGTCACAGTGACTCCCACTATTCTTTGTTAAAAGAGTAGCCCAAGAATTGGCTGTAGGTGGTGATGACTAGCTACCATCCCTCTAGTCTTACACTGCTAAATTAGGGACGGCTAGCGCAGATAGCCCTTTAGTAGCTTTTTGCGAAATTAAAAAAAAACAAAAGAAAAAAGAAGACGCTACTAAAGGCTGCTAAAAGCTATAAAAACATTGCAAACAAACGTAAACTTATTTTAATGCGTAGGAAAAGAATAACCCATAAAAAGTGTGGAAAAGTTTGTAACGACTACAGTTTCACAAGGTTATCTTTCACCGATAACCATTGCATATATTTTCTAGTTTTAATGTCAATGTGTTATTAAACATTTTTGACAACGACGAATGTTTCACAGGTATAATTCAGGTTTCTCTTAGCTGACAAGGAACATCAATGCGCATTTAATAATATATTTAACATCCATATTTGTTTATTTAATTTTGTTTTCGTTCGAATTTGCCCAGTAGCTTTTTTTAAATTCGTTTTTGTTTGTTGTTAAGCGTAAAGATAGACAATGGGATATCGAAACAAGCCTTTAGATATCGCTGAGCCACGCAAGGTTCTTTTCTTAAATATTAATATTGAAGTAATAAATAACTGGGATATAGGGTAATTTAAAATATGTCACATTAAAAGTTATTTCCTTCACAAATAAGACTACAGTAACAGAGACTGGTTTAAAACTACACATATTTGAGTCCACATAAATCTAAGATTATTACTTATTATTTCAAAAAAATACATGTAAAATATGGGACTTTAATTCTTGTTTTTTTAATCCTACAAGATCTGTGACAAAATACTTCTGATTTCACAAAAAACACAGCCATTATAACAACTACAATTTCTTAAAAGGAAAGCACTATACACCTTATCAACATATGTCCTGATACAGCAGTAGCTTGTTATATAAAGTGTTAAGGGTGTTTAACAAATCACAGCTCAAGAATAAAAATAGCAATATGCAATACACCATAACTTAATGATATAGATAGCAATATGCAATACATCATAACTCAGTGATATAGATGGCAATATGCTATAGTACAGTTTTGTTCAAAAGACGTTTATTTTTCGTGCAAATGGTCTACAAATTAGACGAGCTCATGAAAACTAAAAGTAATTCAGTTGAGCTGTGTTGCATTAGTTACTCTATACTGAAATAATCAATAATTAGAAAATGTTTTTAGAATCGACTGAAAAGCTTCGTACAATCACTGGCGGTTCACGAATGAGATGAAAGGAATGTTAAGAATACACATGGTCCACCAATATGTTTAAAAACACAAAACAAATATTCTATGAAAAGATAATTCTTCTTCTTATTTAAACATGCTCGTTATTTCTGAAATGAAAACCAAACAAAACGAGTTCGTCTCTGCCAATAAAACATCGCCAACAAAATGAACCCCCATCTGTCATAATCAAAAGTATCACAGAACTTAAGTAAACCCAAACAAAGCCATACTTAAGATTGAGTCCTTTTTGGAAGTACTGATGCACAGGTTTAACTTAGAAAGTAAAAGGTAGCAAGACTATTCGTTGAGTAATTCTACCTCTGAAAAAAAATGCATAGGCTTAGTAAATCAGGCAGGAACAAAGGAAAGTATATACTGATAGAGAACAAAGAAAACATTTATCGATTGTAAACTAGTAAAGAACAGGGAAAAAAATTACACTATGTAACACAAGTTTTGTTCCTGGATAGTATGTGTTATTTCTTTATTGCTTATGTTGTAAAAGTGCAGAAAATGGCCATTATTCCCTTCAAACTTTGCTTTTGTGACCTGGATAATAAAATTCAGAAATTATCATATTTTGTATGTAAAAACGCGAAAATTTGCACATTTTAATTTACATAAGGTTTGAATAAAACAACATATGAATCAAAATTTGCATGTATTTATACTAAAGTTATACAAAAATGTTCAGAAGTGAGTAGTTTTTCGAGATTTCACTTTCACGTATCAGCCCCCAAATATATTCTTCCATCGTGTTTTCGTTATACGCTCCCAAGTCACAAAAGCAAAGTTTGAAGAGAAAAATAAGTCTTTTCCATTTAATTTAGGCATAAGCAATTGGAAAATAACACTTTCTGCCCAGGAACAAGAAAAAGTAAAAATTGTGTGGCATAGTGTTACTGATTGCAACCTAACAAGAAACAACAATTTACAGGGTGTTCGGAAAGTTACTGTGCAGTTTTGTTTGTTTATAAATATATAAGTGCACAGTGACTTTCCGAACACCCTGTATATCTACCTACTGTAAACTGTCAAAGAAAAACGTAAACATTTACTGATTGTAACCTAACAAGGAAGAAAGGGAGAACATTCACCGACTGTAACCTGACAGGGAACAAGGGAAAACATTTATCGACTGTAACCTGACAAGGAACAAAAAGAAAAAAATTGAATACGTGATATACGAGAAAGATATGATAAAAATAGTATAACAATGCAACGTGAAAGTTTGTAATAGTGTGAACGCCTTTTACACTTCTCCTAAGACATTATTATGAGGACTAGTCTACTTTTAAATATTATTTCATAGGGTGGTTGGAAAACTGCTATTATACATTCTTTTAAATCTTGGAAACCTCGATTGGACTAGATTTAGAATGAAGTATTTTAAAACATAATAAGCCTAAAACTGATGTCTTGTAACAAATGTAATTAACACTTACAGTCATGGAGACGTTACTGTAGATCGGTCAGCACTGTGCAGACTAATATTTCTGGTTTACAGAGATAAATAACAGGAAAAAATATATAAATGACAGTCATTATACAGTGGTTTAATGAGAAAATAACTTACAAAAACTCGTTTCGTTGACGATCTAATTAATTTTTCACATAAGTCAAGTAAACCTATTATTATTAATTATTGATAGGGATTTATCATTTAAAAACCACTTCTAATGTTTATCTATTAACAAAACGTTTCTACAAATCTTTTGCTGTAGACACTTGCACTGAACAAAATCGTTTTTTTAAAGGCTATTCGTATACGTACGTTAGACGATTTTCTAAAGTACGACCAGTTTCTCGAAGAGTTCAGTATTACGTTTAATTAACCATTTTAGTATGTGAAACAAATATTTTGTTATTTATAAACGATGAAATAAGCAAAGTGCCGCTAAACTTTATTGTAATCTTTTGTACAGTTTATAGGATTTCAATTAACTTTTTAATTGATGTTTCGGGGTAACCGTAAAGTTTCACTGGCAGGTAGTATTTTACTTTTCTTCTTGCAGCACAATTACTATTAGAGACGAAGTACTTAGCCCTAAGCATTAGGGAATAAATTACAAGCTGTGAAAATGAAGCAGAATAGAAAGAACTAGAACAGAATTACGTTGTGTTGAATTGTTTGTTTGTTTTCTTTAATTTCGCGCAAAGCTACACAAGGGCTATCTGCGCTAGCCGTCCCTAATTTAGCAGTGTAAGACTAGAGAGAAGGCAGCTAGTCATCGCCACCCATCGCCAACTCTTGGACTACTCTTTTACCAACGAATAGTGGGATTAGCTGTCACATTATAACGCCACCACAGTTGAAATGGTGAATATATTTGGTTTGATGGAGGATTTGAATTCGAGTCCTTCAGATTGAGAGTCGAATGCCTTAGCCACTTGGCCATGCCTGACCCTCAAATTTTTAAAGTGATAGACTTATAGTGAAGACTGTTAAGCAAGAGCACTCACCATCAACTCTTATCATTTAATGGGATTTGACTGCTTCTCTTATAATGTACCCACGGACCAAAGTGCAGATTGCAATTTTGTTTTTGTAGAAATGAGAGGCTATAGTTTGATGCACTAACTGCTAAGCCTGACTTTAATATAAAAAAATCACACACTACTTTCTGTGTCTTCCATTTATATCCAATACTGTTGATGAAGTCAGTACAATTTTTAAGTTTATGTCTTTAACTTTATTTTCGTATTTATCAAGATAAACTGAATCACTGAATACTAAAAGTTAAGGCAAAACTAACGTAAAATTTACTTGAAGTTTTCCTTTCTTTTTAATTTCAAAATATAATTTATTTCCTTTTGGTTTATTGCTAATTGTATCATTGTTAAAAAAAAATACAACAAACACCAAATGTTTTTTTTCAGAAACTTCTCTCCCACTGTAGTTTGCGGTTAAACTGACCAGCTTCATTCTCAATAGTATCATGATAGTTTGTTTCTTCATAAGTTTATTGATAACGTTGAGGTTGGTAGACAGATTAACATTTAAATAAATGATTAGTTAGTAATTGGAAAATAACGTCAGTACAAGATTAGCAAAGTAACGAAATACAGTAAAAACGGTTTATACTTTAAAGTAATTAACATCCACTATTAATCAGTTAGATGTAACACAATCGATCATTTTAGAGCCATACGTATCTTTTCACATGATAAAGTGGAATGTTTTTATTATGTGAATCAATTTCATATATCATTCTCTTTCCAGCGTCTTGAAGCACGTGGAACGGTCTGTGACTTTAATTTAAATTAGATGTCACATATTTATTGTTCAACAAGCGTAATAATGTCAAACTAAACAATACAAATAAAATTTACTCCAAAACCAAATTCGACAAACACCCGACTTCCCTTTGTTATTAACTGGCACATGTTTTAACTACCACAGAATAACATTGTTTATCATTGTTGTGATGTATATTTTATGTTAACAATATATCGATGTGTTCGTAAGTTAAAATAACTCTACGTTTTCACATAAATAAATACGTAAATCGTCACACACCCAGCACTACAGTATGATATCAGTTTTATAGAACCCTTTCATGGTTCTGTTTAAACAGTATTCTATTGTTTCCAAAAAACTCACAGATACAGATTGGCCAAACATGTCTGCCACTTAACTTTGATTGACAGGCTTTCTAGAATAACAATTCAATACTTTAGAATAAATGAAACAAAGTAATCTAATGTACGCAAATGTTATTTAGCTTCAAACTCCACATTAAAAAAAAAAAAACTCCTGGTAGGGCAGAGGTAAGTCTACGGATTTACAATGATAAAGTCAGGGTTTGGTTCCCTTCCGTAGACACAGCAGTTAGCCCGAAGTGGCTTTGTTGTAAAAACACATACAGTCTTCAAAATTAAGGAAACACATATTTAACTACATCATTTCCATACAGAGACTACATAGCTAGAATTTAAAAGCTCAACCAAAATGGGATTACTTTTTTTCATGATTAATTCACGTGTAACCCAAAACACGTGTGGTTAGTGAGGTGGTATTAAATTTCAGTTTTTGTGCTTACCCCTAAAACCCATGGTCACCATTCTGAATAAACCTCAAATTTCTGCAGACAAGTGAAACCTAAGTTCTTACTGACTAAAAATGAGTTTTCGAAGGATAATATTTTGCGGTTAATCTATTTCTTCTAGGTATCTTCTCACGTGCGGTCAAGTTGCCTTTTAAATGTGCCGATCCATTTTCATTGCAAAAATATTTCGAACGTTTTATATATATATTTATATATACACGTAATATTTTGATAAATGTGTAATAGATTATGGCATCAGAATACTTAGTTTTAGGTCTTTTTTATGTCTGCAAAAGAAATGCATGAATCAGTAACATACGTTAATTTAATATCATTTCTATAATTTTATTGTAACTTTAGCAATAAATACTAAGTGGTCTAAGCCTATGAAATCCAAGTAATTTCAGGAACTAACAAGAAACTTTGGAAAATTTGTTAGTTATAAAGTATATAGTTCACTCTCAAGCTCTTGTTGGGAGTTTGTGTGAAATGGTTTCCACTCTGTAACTGTTTTCTGAAGAAAGTTTGAAGTACGATTATATATAGATTATACTCACATTTTGTGTTTTTATTTGGTGCAGAGCTACTTGAGGGCGCTATATGCACTAGCCGTCCCTAACTTAATAATGATAGACTAGACGGAAGTCATCTAGTCAACACAACTCATCGCCAACCCTTGGGGCTACTCTTTTTCAGACAACGAAAAGTGGAATTGACAGTCGATTATAATGCCTCCAAGGTTGAAAGGGCGATAATGATCGGCGACTAACAGATGGCGAGTCAATAACCCCCAGACTTAGCTAGACCTCCTGATACCTTTCTGTTGACTTCATCTAGGTTTTCAGTCCTATTGAATTTTCCGATTACTATTTAAAAAATGAATTGTTCATGATTTTCCTACATTTACAAATTGAAGTCTGTTAGAAATGAAGTTGAATTTCGCTTCACAAATGAAAGCTCCTATATTGTCGAAACACTAACTAGTGAACTCACACACCCTTGGCAATTTGACAATTTCATTATCGAGTAAACGGGGCATTAAAGACTTGCACCAATAACTTTAGGATTTCAGAGGAAATTTAAAATATCCTCGTAAATACGTAACATGATTTAACAGGAACTTCATCAATAATATTAATCACTGAATATTTACACTAAGTAAACTTTCTTAGATTGCTTAACCAAGAAACCAAGCGTAGCTAACGGTTAGGGAGACTGACACTGCTGTAATTCATGGCGCTAAATTCAACGTTTTCATTATATTTGTTTATTAATAAATCCTAAGGTTCCTAATAAATCGCAATTTTACTGGTGGATCACGTTTTCTAATAAACTTTATCGTTTTCAAACTACACTGCCTCCTGGTGGCACAGCGGAATGTCTGCGGGTTTAAACGCTAAAATCTGGTGATGGGTAGAGCACAGATAACCCATTGTGTAGCTTTCAGCTTAATTACAAAGAAGATATAATTACGAGTTGTTCTCGTGCTTTGTTTATCCCTAAAACACACGTTAGTGAAACTAAAATCTCTAAAGACATTTTTCAAATGCAAATGAAAAGACCGTATTTGCCATAATTTTGTATTTTTAATAATTCTGAAACAGTGTTATACAATTAAAATTTATACTTTATTGATATTAAAGGATAAAGTCACTGAAACTTGTATTTGTCAAACATTCTGTTATTCTCTTATAATAGTTTATTTAAAATCTTATTTTAATTCGTCATTGCTCAAACTCAATATAATTTCCAGTCACGCCTATTAAATACTCTATAAGAATAATCAGTGATGTCGATAAAACCCACTTGTAGAGAAATATATATGCAAAAACGGCTCGTTTTTGAATAACCCTGTCCAAAAGTACCTGCTTGTTGTTTAAAGCAAAGTCGCACTGGGCTACCTGCAGTATCCATCCGCGGGGAATAGAGCTGCAAGATTTTAGCGTTGTAAGTTCGTAAACTTCCTGTGGAATTTAAAAACTCTCAAGGCTTAACGTTATGCTTTTTGTACATTGTTTGAAAGAGTGTAGTCTAAGCTATATCTGTTAAATGAATGCAGCAGTTTTGAAACTTAATATCAGAACTAAGTATACCTGACGATATAAGCATCCATGGATTTATAAACTTAATATTTTCTGAACGAATATGTTTTTCTTTAGGCTTATGTTTAAGCCTTTCTCTGAATTTTGTTTGTTTTGTTTTTGAATTTCGCGCAAAGCTACACGAGGGCTATATGCGCTAACCGTCCCAAATTTGGTAGTGTAAGACTACAGGGAAGGCAGCTAGTCATCACCACCAACTGCCAGCTCTTGGGCTACTCTTTTACCAACGAATAGTGGGATTGATCGTCACATTATAACGCCCCCACGGCTGAAAGGGCGAGCATGTTTGGTGCGATCGGGATTCGAACCCGCGACCCTCGGATTACGAGTCCAGTGCCTTAACCACCTAGCCGTGGCGGGCCGCTTCTCTAAATTTAAGACAACTATAGAATCGCGCATAAAATTGTACGTTGTTATAAAACATTGATGTATACAACAAAAAAAAAGAAATTATGTTTTTGCACAAGTTAGGTCCATTTAAATTTTGTGATTTAACTGGTTGATTTTCTAATATTCTCTAGGCGGTTTGTTTGTGTTGAAGGAAACAAACATTTAGATATCTTGATATTAGGAAAAAATAGCAAGTATTATACTGTTTTACTAATACTGTAATAACAAAATAAATATTTCTCTTTTTATTATTATATTCTTTATTCTTAAACATGGATACTGCAACGAATAACGAGCCAATAATTTGTTAACATATTATTAGGCGTTATCAGGTGAAACTGTACTGCTGTTTTAGAAATCTCTATTGTAATTTCCTTATATATATATTCATATGAATACAGAAATAATTTTCTATTTATTTTAAGGTCAACACATCAATATTTAATCTAATAAATTATAGAATTAATAGTGATTTGTCATAAAACGGTGCCTTCGTGCTTTACACACTTCAAAGCGAGTCGTTGTAAAATAAATTTATTCAATATAATAAATTTGTCGTGTACGACTGTATTAGGCGACAGTTTCTGCTTTACTGTTTTACCAGTAAAAGAATAAGATAACAGTAAGATAATCGCTTTTGCTTTGTCAGATATGTTTCTTTTAATTTTGTTACAAACTGATTGGTCTATAAATACTGGGAAACTTGTTCAGTATATCATACGTTACGTTGAATTTAACTAGGTATAAATGCTGCTTTATAATCCTAAACATTAAGAGATAACTGACCAGTGGTGACGTCTGGGTTTACAATGGTTGTAATTTCAAGAAATACTTAATTAGCAATTAATATATTTCTTCAAATAGGTATGTGGCAATAGTGCATCCTTTGACTCCTCGAATGTCGAAGAAGAGCACCTTTCTCTTAACAGGATTAATCTGGGCATGCAGTGTCCTGTTGGCACTTCCAACTCTCCTGTATTCCACCACAAGTACCTATCAATACGTTATTGGCGGAGACAGAACCTTGTGTTATCTACGATGGCCTGACGGACCTCTGTCCAAAGACGACTACATGTACGTCGAGTTTGTCAACAGATAAGTAAATTCGTATAATTTCATTGCAGCTTCTGAATAGTTTAATGTTTTATGTTTGAGAGTTATATCATTTATCATTATGTTAAGTAATGTTCTATGTTGTTTTGTTTACCTCACTTATCAAACATATCCTCTTCATTTTCTTGAACGCCCTCCATCTGTAATTTATTAGATTTATATATATCTATAGATTTTCAAACTTAAAAGAAAACATAATATTTATACAAAGTCTGACCTAGAATAGCTTTTCTTATTGTTTTTTATCATACTTATAAGGTAAGCTTGATGACTTGTAACAATAAAATTCGTTGTTTTATACCCATGTTGAACGCAACACATTGTATAGTTTGCACTTAATAGCAAAACAAAAATTCCAGAATATTTTAGTTGTTTTTTAATAGACGATTTCAGCGCAATCATTCATTTCAGGACTTCTATGTTGTCCCCCCCCATAACGGAACAACTGCATGACTGCGAACTTACAATGTTAGAAACCATGTTTTGATACCAGCACAGCTATCCCATTGCGTAGCTTTGTGCTTAATTGAAAACGACGCCAAAAAGAAGAACATCTTCTACGTTGAACTAATACGTTTGTGTGTTTTGAATTAAACACAAAGCTACACGATCGCTATCTGTGCAAGCCGTTCCTAATTTAGTAGCTAGTCATCACCACCCGCAGCCAACGCTTGGGCTACTCTTTTACCAACAAATAGTAGGATTGACCGTCACATAATAACGTTCCCACGGCTGAAAGAGCGAACTTGTTTGGTGTGACGGAGATTCGAACCCGAGATCCTCAGATGACAAGTCGAGCGCTCTAACCCGCTGGCTATGTCAGGCTACTTTTAAGTAAAAGAAGTATATTTAAATGTTAAAATGATAATTGTTATAGCGAATCATAGCTAAATAATGAGGTGGGGTAAGGCGTGCGACTCGTAATCTGACGGTGGCGGGTTCGCATCCCCGTCACACCAAACATGCTCGCCTCTTCAGCCGTGGGGGGCGTTATAATGTGACGGTCACTCCCACTATTAGTTGGTAGAAGAGTACCTCAACAGATGGCGGTGGGTGGTGATGACTAGCTCCTTCTCTCTAGTATTACAATGCTAAATTAAGAACGACTAGAGCAGATAGCCCTCGAGTAGCTTTGCGCGAAATTAAAAAAGAAACAAAACAAACAAGATAAGTGATGTTTATTTTTTTCGTAATTATTATTAATACAATAACGTATAACACATATTTTTTGTATCAAAACTTAGGTAGTAGTTTGAGCTTTCCAGCTAGTTTCAAACTTATGCATAATTTGTTAAATGAATCTGTCATCTCATTCTGAGATTTATATTACTACTAATGCCTTGGTTTATATTACTACTAATGCCTTGGTTTATATTGCTACTAATGCCATGGTTTATATTGCTACTAATGCCTTGGTTTATATTGCTACTAATGCCTTGGTTCATTTCTTTGTTGATAATATTTCTGCTGAAAAATTGTGGTTTAACCAATAAACAAACGGTCAAAATAATTTGTTTATGCTATGGAAACAGCCTCATGATGATCAAATCTCTTTTGTGCAGATATTAGATCAGATACTGCCATCATTTTGGTTTAAACTGACTAAAGCTTAGTAAGATTAATTAAGGCAGTCAAGGTGGGAAAGAGACCTTGATGACCAATAGACGGAAGACCCGGATTGACCAAGCTTGCTCAGTCGAATCTATTGTTTTTAATATGTATAAATTAATTAAACTCAGTAAATTTAAAGACATTGACATAACCTCTTTATGGGGATTTTAAGGATAAAGTACGGGAATGTTTGAAATACACTCAATACTTTGAGTTTGCTTGTTGTTGTTATTTTAAACATTACGTTGAAATATTGAGTTTTATGATAAACACACATTGAAACTTACCTGAGCTTAACTGAACTTGTATAGTGTGTATTTAAACAGGTGTTGGATTATTAATGCGCCGAATATTTAATGTGCAAGTTAACTAACCAGCTAAAGAATACGCAATGATTATGGAATTGTGCGTGAAATTCCCTTTACTTTAGATTATATAATTAGATTACTTTATTAATTAGGTACAAAAGGAACTTTTTTCCTGTTAAGAAGAGTACATGTGGGTTCGTATGTTATCTCTTCACGCTTGGTTTAACCCTAAGATGGTTTACTGAAGAATGAACTGAATGATTTACTAATTGAGCTTATAAATGTCAAATTTTCTCAACCATCACCACTCGAGTTATCCAATAATAACATTCACCAGAAAAGGCCCCGATTACTGCTTTAGTTTTTTGAGTCAACGTGGAACTGAAAAGAAGATCAAATTAACTCAACCATCACCACTAGCGATATTCAATAATAACATTCAACCGAAAAGGCCCCGATTACTGCTTTAATTTATGAGTCAACGTGGAACTGATTAAATATCAAATTAACTGTACCAACGATGTTTGAGTTCTGTAACAATACTATCAAGCTGAAAAAGCCTTGAGCTACTAGGGGGAAAAAAGTGGGACCCTTCTTAAAAATGTTGTTAATTTGTTATATCTATTATTAGATAACAGAAAAATAAATGAAACTATATGTTTTTAGAACGCACTGGACAAGATCTGTTCATATATTATATGAAATCGTAATATTATCACTAGCTATAGTAACTACCTGAACTTTTCATAATTTTAGTTACATTTTTTTCATGAAAACTGTTGTGCACCTGATGTAGTTTCATAGATCTTCTTATTAGAATTAGCCAACAAAATCATTAAACAAGTTTCTCTGCAATAATCCGTCGAAACAAATTAAGTTCAAAATAACACAAACCACTTTCACAAGTTAATATTTAGTCGGTATTCCTTTAAATTTCAGTATTGCTTCACACCAACGTGACATGCTTTCAATGAGTTTGTACACTGAGTGATTGACTGCCATTTTTCTTTGAGTACTTCAAAAAGTTCATGTTCTGTGTTTGGCTTGCGATCTTTCGTTAATCGATTTAACTCAGCCAATAAATTTTCAACCTGATTGATATCAGGTGAATGACCTGGTCATTCTATAACAACAGTTCTCTTATTTCTGAGATATGGTATTTTTATAATGGTTTGCTAGTAATTTGTCAAAGCATATAAAATGTCCGCAAACCTTAAATATCAGAATAATATTACCAAAACTCGTTGCTGATGTTATTCGATACGATGGTTGATTTTACTTACACCCTTTTTCTGTTTTTCTGTAGATATAAAATACCAGGCTTCCCTGTGGTAAACAGTATATCTGCGGACTTATACTACTATAAACCAGGTTTTGATACCTGGGGTGAGCTGAGCCCTTTGTGTAGGTTTATGCTTAATAATAAATAACAACAATAAGATACCAGGTAACTAAACGCATTAAATTTTTACTTTGGTCCAGTGCAGGGCGTGGTCTAATGACTAGCGTGTAGGGTTGCGGAACCAGGGTTCGAGGTTCAAGACGTAATGCTACTGAATGTGCTCCTTACAGGTATCGACATGTCATAAAAACAGTAGTCCCTTTATTCGGCTTTAAAAGCTTAAAAAACCCTCATGGCGGCAGGATTTGTTGGCTGACTACCTTCTGGCTGATCAAGAATTGAATGTTAGAAACAGATATACCTGAAATTTGAGGGTCTTTGATCTGGCTATTTAACCCACATTCACATAATATTCGGTTCAAGTTACAAATCATACATAGAAGATATGTTTACTTTCAAAGCTAGAAGAGCAAAAATCTTTATTTTCTCGAACTGTAACAACACAGGAAAAAATGAGAAGTAGTTTGTTTGTTTTTGAATTTCGCGCAAACCTAAACGAGGGCTATCTGCACGAGCCGTCCCTGAAACTAATTAAATAGATATATGTATCATAATACAGGACATAGTTGATAAACAGTATTTTACCTAACTTTTATATGTAATTGTCATATTTCTTTCAAAAAAGTAATTATATATAAATATATAGAAACCAACTATCATTGTTATCAACTTTTAGATATTTTATCAGCTAAACAAGAAAGGTGTTGATATTTTTAGACGTAAGTTATTCTACATTACTTGCACATTATTAAAGACAAGTTGACAAAATATTTACAAACACAAAATAATTCAAAGTTTTTCCCACATTATTTAAAACAAATTGACAAAACAGTTACAAAATACAAAATAATTTAAAGTTATTCCAAATTACGCACACATTACTAAAAACAAGTTGACAAAACAGCTACAAAATACAAAATAATTTAAAGTTATTCCAAATTACGTATACATTATTAAAAACAAGTTGACAAAACAGTTACATAACACAAAATAATTTAAAGTCATTCCAAATTGCGTGCACGTTATTAAAAAAAGTTGACAACAGTTACAAAACACAAAATAATTTAATGTTCTTCCACATTCCACATTATTAAAGACCAGTTGCCAAAAAGTTACAAAAACACGGAATAATTTAAAATACTGCAAAAATTAAAGATGTTAAATAAATAACGTGGGTCAACAGACACGAATATAAAGTTGAAACAAAACGCAATGTTCATAGTACTGGAAAAGTTGGGAGAGAAAGAGGGTGTGTATTGATAAGTGGGTGTGTATTGATAAGTGGGTGTGCTAGGAGGTTGAATAAAAACTAAAGCAAACATCGTCATCTTATCATACATAGAGTAAAAAAAATGTTGAAAGTGTGACAATAGGAAACGAAAAGCAAATTGAATTTCAAAGGATAGAATAGATAAATATTTTATTTTTCTAGTTACAACGTCTTCTTCATGGTGCTGACGTATGTCATTCCAATGATGGCTATGCTAATAACCTATACTAAAATGGGGCTTGTATTGTGGGGAAGCGGAGCGATAGGGGAAACAACTGAGCATCAAAAGAATATTGTGTTATCGAAACGAAAAGTAAGTTATTTTATGTGTTATTTCAGTAGACATGCAGTATAGTTCGAAATCTGTAATATGACGTTTTATTTTAATGTTTGATTTGTTAAGGTTATTATATGCAGATTAACATATCGCTTTAAAACTATTTTGTAAAACTCAACCTCTTTTATATATATATATATATATATACACGTGTATTTGTGTGACTTTTTATTAGGAGATATAGTTTAATTCAAATAATATTTCTTTAAGAGATATGTTTAGTAGGCACAAAATCATTAGGAATTGTTGAAATGGACAAAATGCCTTAGGACATCTTTTTAGATAATTGCTCGACGCACTTCCTTATGTCTTCCTCAGGGCTCTAATTTTCTAGATTAATGGGGTTCATGCAAAGGTAAGCACGGCCGTTAGGGATGGATCAGTTACATATGGTTTCGTGTATTTTCAACACATCTCTAGTTTATTTCTTCGATTATCATGGTTGATGTTTAGGTAAGCACGGTCCTGAAGGAGAGCTCCATTTGCATTAAGTTTCATATATCTTATAAAAACTGAAATGCATCGAAACGTTATCTAAAAATAATCTCATTGGGCGAACTTATCGAATCAGCAATTCCTAAAATTCTTTTGTTTATATAAGGTTGCTTGTGAACAAAAATGTAATTTTGTTTGTTTGGTTTGAATTTTGCACAAAGCTTCACGAAGCCGGTTCTAATTTAGTAGCGATACACTAGAAGAAAGGCAACTAGTAATCACCACCCACCGCCAACCCTGGGACCACCTTTTTTAACAACGAATAGTGGGACTGACCCTTACAAGATAATACACAACGACTGAAAGGGCAAGCACATTTGGTGGGACGGAAAATCGAACTAGCGACCCTCAGATTGCGAGCCGAACGCTCTAACCTCCTAACCAGGTAATCGTGAAAATATCATAGAACATTTATACAGGTAGTCCACCAATAAGTAAATAGATGTCTACTCCAGAAGGAATGCCCTTTTATTAAATAAACAAACATGAAGCAAATAGTGCTATATTACCATTAATCTCTGGTGGATCTGTAATATGTATGTAAGACAAAAAGAAACACAACTACATATTATATATACAGTATTTGAGCTTTAAGCACTGTACTAACTTTCTGGTAAAGAACTAGAATCATGGTTTCTAACGAGTTATACTTCCGGCTATTTGCATTTGAAGTTCTACAGGTGGTTGATTTCTATTATTTGATGTACATATTTACTTGATGGCATGGCGTATACGCTATCATTAGCCTTTATTTGATTAACTAGACTATAATTAAAATCTTAATTACTTGGTTCTTAATATTTAATGAGGTTGTTTCCCTGACATACAAAATTATAAAAATAGTACAGAATGTTCAAAGCCTTACATTAATATCTCCACAATCAGCGGAATTGCAACGTTTCTAACATGCGCATGAAGACATTTAAGATATAACTTGATGATTCTGATACTGCTTGATGTCGTTTAAAATTAAATGAATAAGCACCCACATATTTCAGAAAGAATGATGTAAAATTAAGTGAATAAGCGCCCACATATTCCAGAAAGAATGCTGTAAACATTAAGTGAATACGCGCCCACCTACTCCAGAAAGAATGCTGTAAAATTAAGTGAATAAGCGCCCACATATTCCAGAAAGAATGCGCCCACCTACAGAAAGAATGCCATTAAGTGAATAAGCGCCCACCTACTCCAGAAAGAATGCTGTAAAATTAAGTGAATAAGCGCCCACATATTCCAGAAAGAATGCTGTAAAATTAAGTGAATAAGCGCCCACATATTCCAGAAAGAATGCTGTAAACATTAAGTGAATAAACGCCCACCTACTCCAGAAGGCCCGGCATGGCCAGGTGGTTAAGGCGTACAATTCGTAATCCGAGGGTCGCGGGTTTGAATCCCCGTCGCACCAAACATGCTCGCTCTTTCAGCCGTGGGGGCTTTATAATGTAACGGTCAATCCCATTATTCATTGGTAATAGAGTAGCCCAAGAGTCGGCGGTGGGTGGTGATGACTAGCTGCCTTCTCTTTTGTCTTACACTGCAAAATTAGGGACGGCTAGCGCAGATAGCCCTCGTGTAGCTTTGCGTGAAATTCAAAAAACAAACAAACAAAAGAAACGTACTCCAGAAAGAATGTTATATACTGGTCATGGGTTAAATATTAATAAAGTGAATGTCCAAAAGATAAAACGTAACTAAATTTATTGTATCTTTTATTTAGGTAGTTCGAATGCTCGTGGCTGTAGCTTTAATCTTTGCCATCTGCTGGTTACCGTACCACGTATACTTCATCTACGTTTATCACCATCCGAAAATTCTTAAAACTGACCACATCCAACATGTCTACCTGGCTTTCTACTGGTTAGCCATGTCTAACTCAACGTACAACCCCATAGTGTATTACTACATGAATAACAGGTATGAACTACAGTGTTATATGTTTTTGAAGCTACGTATTGGATAGGTTTAACGTATCTGTAAACGAGCAGTGCTAGTATTTTTTTCATCATCAGAAGAATCGCCAAGAAAGCCAACGAACCTGCTAATTAATGTTTTGTTACAATTAAACGTGTAGATAGTTTTTGTTGACGTCATTTCCTGGCTCGGTAATAGTTAGTGGAAACTTGAAATATTAGGTTTGACTTTAAATCATGAGATACTGGCCGTAAAGTAAGTATTGGTGAAGTCAAAATCGCTAATAACTGCAAATCACAGTTAAGAGTGTGAAATATGATTCAGAAAAGGCACATACAATTTTGTAAACTAGTGCCTTTGAAATGGATTTTTTGGCACATACTTTGTTAAGAGATGTAAAGTACTTCCCTTCTTCTTCTCGTTTCTAACTAAGCACAAAGCTACACAAGGGGCTATCTGTACTCTGCCCACCACGGTATCGAAACCCGCTTTTTAGCGTTGTAAGTCCGCGTACATACCGCTTTGCCACTTATCACGTATTTAAGTCAATTACCCATCATGCCTTGTGTTCGTAGAGTGTATATATAGCTTTTATTTGGTTAATTAAACTGTAATCAGACTTTCTTATTACTTGGCCATTAACTAGCTAATTCACAGCTGCACTTACCTTTAAAAATTGTAAAAATAAACAATATAAGATAATTAAGTAGTTTATTTGTAGCATTGGAAATTTTTCCCTCCTCCCCAGTGATATAGCACTATGTCTGTGGACTTAACAGTGCTGGAAATCGAAGCACAAATAGCCCACTGAGTAGCTTTGTGCTTAACTTCAAACAAAACAGACAATCAAATCAATGTAATTTTAACATTTCTAATATACGCTGCCTGCGTCACCAGCAGATATTGAAAATAATATGACACTTCTTTTATTACTTGGTTTTCATCAAGATTGTAGATATAAACTGAATTGCATTCGTATATCAACGAGATATTCAAGATATATTATACTGATGATAGTACAGATATAACACCAAATTTCAATACCTTATAATGATACTTAATCTTTATCATATTTGTTATGAATTTCATACACATATGACTGTCAAATACAACCGATATGAGTTAGTGAACCTTAATTTCTTGCGCATGAATACTTTGGTGTTTATTTTGTTATATAAAATTACGAGTTTACATAACTTCACACTTCTTTCAATGACATTCTCTTGGGAAGAAGCGGCGGAGAACATAGGCTATATAACGTTATCTTATTATTTGATTTATTTGGATAAAATGCGATTTTTCTTATCTAGTCCCAGTGTTCTTAGACTGCCGTCCAAGGTTATATTGTGATGTTAATAGTGATTATGGTTTATTACGGACATGAAATAACAACTTGAAGGTGAAGTTTTACTCTCGTCCTCTGTCTGTTCTAGAAAGTCCATTTAATTAAGGTGGTTCTATCCATTTAATATTTGTAATGTTTTTGAAACATAATATTTATCACAAATGTCTTCATAAAGTAGAACAAATATAACCCAGATATGAAATACTGTTGATAGAAAACATATATACTTGCATCAAAATTAGAAATTTTTGACACACTTGAGACTTGAAGGTGGACATTTTAGGTGTATTTTTACCTAAAGTTAAACCTAACACACACACACACACATATATATATACATTAAGTGCATCCCCACTGCTTTGCTAAAACTACCTTCACAGACACCTCTACATAATCATTCAGTTAACTCATGTTAAGTACGTGGAGTACGAACAATGCGGTTTACTTTTTAGGTATAAAATCAAATTCAATAAAAAAACAACTTTAATTTTAAAATATACAAGGTCGATTCGTGAATTACAAACCGTGCAATAACAGACATCACAAGAGGGAAAAGGTTGGTTTGTTTGTTTCGAATTCGCGCAAAACTACATGAGGGCTATCTGCGCTAGCTATACCTAATTTAGCAATGTAAGACTAGGGCAGCTAGTCATCACCACCCACCGCCAACTCTTGGGCTACTCTTTTACCAACGAATAGTAGGATTGGCCGCCACTTTAAACGCCCCCACGGCTGAAAGGGCGAGCATGTTTGGTGCGACGAAGATTCGAACTCGCGACCCTCATATTACAAGTCAAGCGCCCTAACCACCTGGCGATGCCGGGCCTGGGGAAAAAGGATCTCACAGAATAGAAGTTTGGGATGTTATAGAAAAGTCTCACTGTGTGGAATACTTAGCTCTATTACCTTATATGTCACTGGTTACGCTACAGTAGAAGGTGGTATTTATTGATATATCTACTTTATAAAGTGTCTTTGTGTTGGAAAACAATAAACAGTATCGTAGTTAGTCGTGTTATTATTATTTTTAGCAACAGCAGAGCGGCGCAAAGATGGCTCCGAGTTTTTGTTGGTATAAACATTTATCTTATAGTTCCGTCATCTCTTGAACGATTTGATATCTAATTACAGTTTTGGACTCAAGAGGCCAAACCCTTTCGATTGATTGTGTTTGATCACGTCAAAGGTCTCACAGATTAATACATTAGAATCCTACCCAAAATAATTTTGATTTGAGTGTAGAATAGTAGAGATCCTGATGAGTAATAAAATCGAATCAGATACATGTGTGCCCCATGGTTGGTGTCGCTGGCGAACAAGAATGTAGCTAATAAAACGGAACCAAAGGTCTCAGATTAATTTACTCTAATCTTTCCTCAAAGAGTTTCAAGCGCCACGGCTATTGAAGATTTTCTCTTGTTTTTATATTTGAGTTTCTTCTTTATGCCTTAATCAAAAATTTCAGTTCTCAAAAATAATTATTCTGAATATAATGAATTTTCTTACTCTACACTTGTTAAAATCATTAACACCACGCAAATATTTATAGAAACGTTTTGAAAAATATTAAATATCATTAGGTACCTTTATATAAAAATATATTTACTATACAAGTTAGCTTTTTGTATTGTAGAGATTTTTTAATCACATCACCAACCCCTCCTTACTTTTAAAGATCCGTCATATCTCAGTGGCAGTGTACTGACCTTATAAAACAAGGGCCATCAGTTCGAGCCTCACTGGTGGTTATGTATGGTCTGCAGACTTACACCGCTATAAACCGGGTTTGAATACCCGTAGTGGGCAGAACACAGATAACCCAGTGTGCAGCCTTGCACTAAAATCACTGTAACTAAAATTTTTGATAACATTTTAAAGTAAAAAACCACTGAATCATTGAAGTAATATGAGACGAATGTCATACAAGAAATCAATGATCTGAAATATTACCGAGATACAAAGCAGAGAAATTGATTAAATTTTTTTGTTTGATGTTGAGCACAAAGCTATTAAGTTTTAAAATGATTAAAACCTACAAATAAAATAATATAAATCTGAACTAAAGAAAATCGAGAATAAAACGTTTGGGAATAGAATATGAAAACAATAACGAAACCGTTAATACATTACGCTTACGTTCATCGTGCCATATTAATAGAGAATGTCGCTATCGTCTTGGGTTTACTGACAGGAAAACTATTTAATTTGGTAGGCATGCTGGTTCACATATTTTGCTTTTGATTTGTCAGAATTGGTTTTCATTCTTGGGGTTACAGTCAAAGGATAAAGATTTTCATTCTCCAGTCTCGCTAGTACCTCAGACAGGCTATGGACTCGTGACGACGAGAAACCCACTTGAAGTTAAGGTGTATCTCAAGACGGCTGGTATGAGACACATTTTAATGTTATGGATTAAACACTTTAATAAAAACTAGTTATATTTGAAGTAGAAAAGCGAAGCTAAATCCTCTTTCGGAGTTGCAAAAACAAGAAGTGACATGGCTAGATTAGTGAGTGTGTTAATGATTTCACAGTACTTAAAGATTATGTGAATTTAACATTATATTACTTTTATTTAACTTTTGCCGCTTTTTAAACGAAAACAATTCAATACTACCTTAATGATAAGCCAATAACTAGAACACTTTCATACTACCTTAACGTTTCAACAAATAATAGAACATTTTAATACTACCTTAATCATAAACCAGGAAATAGAACACTTTAATACTACCTTAATGGTTAATCAACACATAGAACACTTTAATACTACCTTAGGAGATAAATAACAAATAGAACATTTTAATACTACCTTAACGGTTAACCAACAAATAGAACATTTTAATACTACCTCAATGATAAACCAACAACTAGAACACTTTAACGGTTAGCCAACAAAAACAACACTTTAATACTACCTTAACGGTTAACCAACAATTAGAACACTTTAACGGTTAACTAACACATAGAACACTTTAATACTTCCTTAAGAGATTACTAACAAATAGAGCATTTTATTACTACCTTAATGGTTAACCAACAAATAGAACACTATAATACTACCTTAACGTTTAACCAACAAATAGAACATTTCAGTACTACCTTAACGATTAACAAACAAATAAAATACTTTAACACTACTATAATGTTAAACCAAAAATATAGCACTATAATATTACCCCCCAGCGATAGTACAGCGGTATGTCTTCGGATTTACAACGCTAAAATCAGGGGTTTGATTCCCCTCGGTGGTTTCAGCAGATAGCCCGATGTAGCTTTGCTATAAGAAAACACACACTATAATATTACCTTGACAGATAACCAACAAATCTTAAACTTTAACATTACCTTAATAATAAACAAACAAATAGAACACTATAATACTACCTTAAGAGATAACCAACAAATAGAACAGTTTAACATTACTTTAATGATAAACCAAAAACAGAACACTATAATATTTCCTTAACAGTCAACCAACAAATAGAATACTTTAACACAATCTTAATGATAAACCAACAAATAAAATACCTTAATACTACCTTAACGGTCAACCAACAAATAGAACATTTTATTATTACCTTGATGATAAACCAACAAATAGAACACCTTAATACTACCTTAAGGGTTAACAAACAAAGAGAACACTTTGATACCACCTTAACAGTTAACCAATAACTATAGCACTATAATACTATCTAAACAGATAACAAACAAATAGAACACTATAATACTACCTTAAGAAATAACTAACAAATAGAACAGTTTAACACTACTTTAATGACAAACAAACAAACAGAACACTATAATACTTCCATAACATTTAACCAACAAATAGGACACTTTAACAAAACCTTAATGATAAACCAACAAATAAAACACCTTAATACTACCTTAATGATAAACCAACAACTAGAACACTTTAACGGTTAACCAACATATAGAACACTAGAATACGACCTTAGGAGATAACTAACAAATAGTACATTTTAATACTACCTTAACGGTTAACTAACAAATGGAACAATTTAATGTTACCTTAAGGGTTAACCAACAAATAGAACAATTTAATATTACCTTAACGGTTAATCAACAAATCAAACACTTTAATACTACCTTAACGATAAACCAACAAATAGAACACTTTAATATTACCTTTACAGTTAACCAACAAATATAGCGCTATAATACTACCGTAATAGATAACCAAGAAATAGAAAACTTTAACAATAACTTAATGATAAACCAACAAAAAGAACACTATAATACTAACTTAACAGATAACCAACAAATAAATTACTTTAACACTATGTTAATGATAAACCAAAAAAGTAGAACACTATAATACTGTCTTAACGGTTAACCAACAAATAGAACACTTTAATACTAACAAATATAGCACTATAATACTACCTTAACAGATAACCAACAAATAGAACACTATAATACTACCTTAACAGATAACCAACAAATAGAGCACTTTAACACAACCTTAATGATAAACCAATAAATAGTATACTTTAATACTACCTTAATGATAAACCAAAAAGAGAACATTTTAATGCTGCCTTCACAGTTAACCAACAAATAGAACATTTTAATACTACCTTAACGGTTAATCAACAAATAGAACATTTTAATACTACCGAAACAGTTTATCAACAAATAGAACATTTTAATACTACCTTAACGGTTAACCAACAAATAGAACACTATAATACTACCTTAACAGATAACCAACAAATAGAACACTATAATACTACCTTAACAGATAACCAACAAATAGAACACTTTAACACAACCTTAATGATAAACCAATAAATAGTATACTTTAATACTACCTTAATGATAAACCAAAAAGAGAACATTTTAATGCTGCCTTCACAGTTAACCAACAAATAGAACATTTTAATACTACCTTAACGGTTAATCAACAAATAGTTACCGAAACAGTTTATCAACAAATAGAACATTTTAATACTACCTTAACGGTTAATCAACAAATAGAACATTTTAATACTACCGAAACAGTTTATCAACAAATAGAACACTTTATACTCCTTAATGGCTTAACGGTCAACCAACAAATAGAACATTTTATTTTAACAAGGCTTAAGAAGACAAAATAATTCTTCATGAAATATCCTCTTCTGCATGTTGGCTTTCAACTATAAGATTGCCATATATTTGATGTACCAACAGAATGCTTCCTCTAAAAGAAACTTGGTTTGTTTGGCCGTATAACAAACAAAAGACTGTCACCACATAAAGCAGCAAAGCACACTTATTGTTACAGTTCCTTTTGGGAATACAGAAATGAAATGGACGTAAGCTTATTGAATTGTAGAGTTTAATTGGTTAATGTAATACCAAAATATATAAATTAGACATAACAGAGCTAAAACAGAAGATAACTAATTACTTTGGATAGTATTACACTAATTACATTTGATGAGTTAACAGAAAGTATTACACTAACTAACTTTAATAAGTTAACAGAAAGCATTACCCTAACTAACTGTAATAGGTTAACAGAAAGTATTACACCAACTAACTTTAATAGGTTAAGAGAAAGTATTACACTAACTAACTTTAATAAGTTAATAGAAGTATTACCCTAGCTAACTGTAATAGGTTAACAGAAAGTATTACACTAATTAACTTTGATAAGTTAACAGAAAGTATTACACTAACTAACTTTAATAGGCTAAGATAAATTATTACATCAACTAACTTTAATAGGTTAAGAGAAAGTATTACACTAACTTTAATAAGTTAATAGAAAGTATCACACTAACTATCTTGAATAGGTGAAGAGAAAGTGTTACACTAACTAACTTTAATAAGTTAACAGAAAGCATTACCCTAACTAACTGTAATAGGTTAACAGAAAATATTACACCAACTAACTTTAATAGGTTAAGAGAAAGTATTACACTAACTTTAATAAGTTAACAGGAAGTATTACACTAACTAACTTTAATAGGTTAAGAGAAAGTATTACACTAAGTTTAAAAAGTTAACAGAAAGTATTACACTAACTAACTTTAATAGCTCAATATAAAGTATTACACTAACTAACTTTAATAAGGCAATAGAAAGTATTAGACTAACTAACGTTAATAAGGCAATAGAAAGTATTACACTAACTAACTTTAATAGGTTAAGAGAAAGTATTACACTAACTAACTTTAATAAGGCAATAGAAAGTATTACACTAACTAACTTTAATAAGGCAATAGAAAGTATTACACTAACTAACTTTAATAAGGCAATAGAAAGTATTAGACTAACTAACGTTAATAAGGCAATAGAAAGTATTACACTAACTAACTTTAATAGGTTAAGAGAAAGTATTACACTAACTAACTTTAATAAGGCAATAGAAAGTGTTACACTAACTAACTTTAATAGGTTAAGAGAAAGTATTACACTAACTTTAATAAGTTAACAGAAAGTATTACACTAACTAACTTTAATAGGTTAACAGAAAGTATTACACTAACTAACTTTAATAGGTTTAGAGAAAGTAGTACACTAACTAACTTTAATAAGGTAATAGAAAGTATTACACCAACTAACTTCAATAGGTTAAGAGAAAGTATTACACTAACTAACTTTAATAAGGTAATAGAAAGTATTACACCAACTAACTTTAATAGGTTAAGAGAAAGTATTACACTAACTAACTTTAATAAGGTAATAGAAAGTATTACACCAACTAACTTCAATAAGTTAAGAGAAAGTATTACACTAACTAACTTTAATAAGGTAATAGAAAGTATTACACCAACTAACTTTAATAGGTTAAGAGAAAGTATTACACTAATTAACTTTAATAAGTTAATAGAAAGTATTACACCAACTAACTTGAATAGGTTAACAGAAAGTATTACACTAAGTAATCATCCTATTTTAATTTCTTAAACCACGGCTTCACAAAATTGTCTAAATTTAACACAACAATACGAAATGTGTTTTGTGTTAGATTTCACAAGCACGAATCTAGTTTATTTGTTCTATTTTGGGTTGTGTGGGCTGCCAGTATATAAGTTAGGACATGGCTGCGATAACGTTGTACGTTACCTGTAAGTACTACTAAAAACGTATTAACATTCTATGTATGGAACACTATTGTTGAATCAGTGACTAGCGGCAAGTCTACAAACTTACCACGCTAACGATTAATGGCACAGCGGTATATCTGCGGGCTTACAAAGTTAGAAGGCGGGTTTTAATGCCCGTGGTGAGCAGAGCACAGGTAGTCCATTGTTCTGCATTACTTTTAACAACAACCAAACCGAAACACCGAAAATCTTATTATCCTGATCTCGTAATCCTCTTTACATCACACGTATTTTCCTAAATCAAGTTTAAACTTAAAACAATAGCACGTGATATTGTTCAATATCTCATCTATTTTAAACAATAATTAGAAAGTGAATGCACGAATCAAACAATTCGTATTAAATTTACTTTGTAGTAGCGGTTTCAAGACATAGAGGATTACTAGCTAAGCCTCTCTTCTATTGATCTTTAGAGTTTTCAAGATAACCGGATCTAAGCTTTTCTTACAAGAGGAATTAAATTTTCGAAAAGACAAATTACAGTGAAATTAATTTCTCGTGCAATTTGAGACACTTATAAATCAACAACACCCACATAAACCCACCCAATCATTGAACATTGTTCATTTCATAAACTTGTGGCGTATATAATCCGATCACCAATAAAAATCAGAGGTACTATCATACAGCAGCATTTAGAGGCGTGAGTGAAGACTATAATTCCAGGCATGTTTTAGATTTATTGTTTCTATGCACTCCTTTCTCTCACTCTTTTCCAGATATAAGGAATTAAAGTCGAAATATGCTAGTAATTTATCATTTTATTTCCCCCAAATGCTAAAGGGCTTATGATAGCCGACAGACATCTGCAAACTCGAATGATCGAACACACAAAATTCCATAACTCATACTCTAGGCGAACATCAACTGTTTGTATGTCACACTATTGTCATTCTCCTGCAATTCCTCCTTAATACTGCAGCACACACCAGGGAAGTTTACACATTTAAGGAACTCACTACACACACACATACTAAAATCCACGTTCAACCAAATTCCAAATCAATAGCGTTTGGAAACTTTAAATACTTTTCATTTACGATCAGTCAAGTGTCAAAAGACGGATCTTTATATATATATATATAACCTTAAAACCAAATATATACAGAAACAAAACCAACGACGATTTCAAAATACAGGTCAGTAATAAAGCTGATTTTCGAAGATAGTAAAGAAGCGGTTTAATACATTATCAGCTTGACAATAAATTAGTTTTAGACTCATTTCAGCTGCATTTAAAACGAGGTTATACGTTATATATAGATAATTTTATCTTCTTAAGTTTAAAATAACTTTTGATGAAAACTCGGAGAATATTAAGAAGAAAGCGTATTTTTAGTTAACATTGAGAACGTTTCAACATTTAGATTACTAAATGCTATATAATTCATATTATCTAGCTATTGCTCATTACATATCATCTAGGTGTTGGCATAGAGTAGTTAATTAGAAATATCATATATGATTATTCACTTTTAAGCGGCTAGGTGTCATTAATGTACCGGGTCGTGGCTGGAAAGATCCAAGGATTGAGCCACGATAACCACTGAACGTTCTCTGCAATTTTATTTGTGGGGTGTGAAAACTGTGGCAGTCACTTCCGTTGTTCGTCACACAGTAGTCGTTTAATAAGTGGTGGGTGCTACTAGTTGAGCGATTTCTTTCCGGTCAGCAGATCCAAGTCAAAGGTGGATATCAATTAACCTTAAGGATATTTGACCTATCTGTTTAACACGTGTTTCAAGAGGAACATTTAAGGTTGAAAATATTAGTACCATTTTATTAAATTACGTACAGTACAGCGGGTTGAGTATGTTATACTAAAACCGTTTTGAATATGCAACTGAGAAATCACGTGCAAATTACAGCAGATATAAAGTCACCGTAAAACGTTATTTACCAAAAGTAAGTATTGTGTCTGTTTGTTTGCTTGAAGTTAAGTACAAAGCTACATAATAGGCTATTCGTGCTCTGCGTTATAGAAGTTTAGTGATGCCACTGGAAATAGATCGTTATAAGAAGAATAGGCAACAACACGTCCAATGGAAGCTACACTGTAACGTTATTTCCAAAATATTTTTTCAGCATATTATGATCGAACATAAGGACACAGACTGTAAAAATGTGGTGAGATTTCATAATAGTTTTAATCTAATGTTTAATCTATTAAATCTCTGTGTGCATTTTTAGGCTTTCAAGAACGGGCCAGACCAACAGTAATATATTAATACAAACATAACAATAGCTGGTTGAATACAACAGCTAATTTTATTACATATATCGCAGTATCGGTTTCCTGTCTTAAAAATAGCATTTTTCAAACCTGGTGAGTCATTGATCATTCTAAACATATTAAAACACAATTTGGGGTAACCATGCTCTAAGGATACACCCTGAGGGAAAAAAGGATTCCTCTTTCAAAAACGCTAGGGTTGTAGAGTATCGTACCTTTATTTTCAATCGATTTCTTGAACCTACATCATAAACGTAGAAACCTAAAATATTCTGTTGATAATACCAAAAGCCAGTTCATATGTTTATATTACATTGGGAAGATGGATTTACTTGCTATTTGAAATATATCATTTATAATGAGTTGTTGGAGGAACTTGACGATCAAAGTAAATCCACTTTGGAAATAAAATTTATTATTTCATAATATCCTGTATATTTTACGCTATAACTAAGTTACGTAAAAGTTCGGATACCCATCACACCAAACATGTTCGCCCTTTCAGCCGTGGGGGCGTTATAATGTGACAGTCAATCCCACTATTCCTTGGTAAAAGAGTAGCCCAAGAGTTGGCGGTGGGTGGTGATGACTAACTGCCTTCCCTCTAGTTTAGTTTTACACTGCTAAATTAATGACGGGTAGCGCAGATAGCCCTCGTGTAGCTTTGTGCGAATTTCAAAAACAAAGTTTCGTAAATATTCCCATTATAACTTCCTGTACAAGTTTGTGTATATATATTATATTTGCTACAAATATTAGTAAGAGAACTCTGTGACTCTCTAATTATAATGGAAGTACTGTGTATATATGTGTCTATGTATATGGCCGAAATAATAAATGCAATGAAGCGGCATACATTGAATGATACCACAAACAAAAATTCATTAAAGAGTTTCACTCTTTGGGTACCCAAAATTCAGACAGTAAAATAGCTACAGTGTGTGTAACAACTACAAAACACGGTTTTAAATACAAGTGCTGTCTTCCCAACAAGAACACAGACCTTCACTAGGGCTGTGCTCGGGTTTGATTACATCTTTGTTGATGTAATTTGTAAATACAATACTAAAAAACTGGAGCCGTTAAAAACAATTTTTTTCAGTAAAGAATACTTTTAATTTATAAGAACGTTACAGTTTATATCAGCACAATCTGAACACCTTTTCTAAAAAAATCCCTTTATTGTTAGCAAACCTCCAGTTTTTATAAAGTTTTCCGAAAGATGTATAAATACTACGATCAGTAATTACAGGCACAAACAGTCGGCTACAGAGCGACATCTGTGCAAGTAAATTATAATGTTTGTTTGTTTGTTTTTGAATTTCGCGCAAAGCTACTCGAGAGCTATCTGCGCTAGTAGTCTCTAATTTGGCAGTGTAAGACTAAAGGGAAGGCAGCTAGTCATCACCACCCACCGCCAACTCTTGGGTTATTCTTTTACCAACGAATAGTGGTATTGACCGTCATATTATAACGCCCTCACGGCTAAAAGGGCGAGCATGTTTGGTGCTACCGGGATTCGAACCCGCGACCCTCGGATTACGAGTCGAACGCCTTAACACACTTGGTCATGCCGGGCCGTAAGTTACAAATAATATAGTTTAAAATGCAATTTTGTAGTTATAAGATTATTACTTTCTCCAAAAGCCCGGCATGGCTAAGTGGTTAAGGCGCTCGACTCGTAATATGAGGGTCGCGAATTCGAATCCCGGTCCTACCAAACATGCTCTCCCTTTCAGCCGTAGCGGCGTTATAATGTGATGTTCAATCCCACTATTCATTGGTAAAAGAGTAACCTAAGAGTTGGCGGTGGGTAGGAAGGACTAGTTGTCTTCGATCTAGTCTTACACTGCTAAATTAGGAACAGCTGGCACAAATAGTCCTTAAGTAGGTTTGCGCGAAATTCTAAAAACAAATTTAACGCGTTCGTGACGAATATTAATAGTTATTTAATTTTGATGTTACGACAATTAGCTTCATTAATTTTTTTCAGTATATTTATAGCTAATCAATGAGGAAAAACTTGTAATTAATAACTTCTATTATTTATAAATAATAACACGAATAATAAGTTTCTCAAATGAAATACAGTAAGCAAAATATATCTGTTATAAATTATTTTTATCTTTTATTGTCACAGGATATATTTTTATGGTATTGTTCTGTAATAAAACAATTAATTTTAGCATAGTTGAATAAATTCCTCTCCATACATAACTCGCGTAATGAACTGTTACTTGCACTAATCAGAAATAAAGAATTCTTAACGTCTACATAATTAACAATATTTTCTAATAATAGACTTTAATGGACATAATTCCTGATGTCTTTGCCAAATCCTAAACATGCTGTTTCGAGCTTAAATTCGAACTAATTAGTAAGTCCTAATATTTTTATAATATGTGTTTCCTGATTTGCAAACGTTTACAATCATTATTACTACTTAAACACCCACTGTTGTGACTGCACATCTTAAAATCACTTATATTTGTAGCTTTATTTATTTTCAAATCAAAAACGTTCTTATTATTTTGGTTATGTTAATAGCTAATATGTTTTCAAAAATCAATTTCTACTTTGTTTACGTGTTTCTTAATTCGAAACTTTAGCTATTCTGTACAAGCAAAGCTAAATGCCAATAATGTTTCATCGGCAAACTTCGTGATTTTACAATTCAACTTTATGTTTATGTTATAAAAATTGATTCACAGAATCACGTGGAACACTAAAAATTATTATATTTATATCAGTAAAGATATTTATTTTTACAAGTTTTGTTATTGGTTTCAACTATTTTAATTCAGTGTCTTTTATTCTCAGAGTTTCCATTTTCATTTAGTAATATTTTATTTGTTAGCGTATCAAATGTCTACTATAAATCAAAAAACACCCTTAGTGTTTTTATCAATGCGTAAGAACTCATAAACATCTTGGCCCGACATGAGAGTCGCGTATTCGAATCCCCATCACACCAAACATACTCGCCCTTTCAGCCGTGGTGGCGTTTTAATATATTACGATCAATACCACTATTCGTTGGTAAAAAAGTAGCCCAAGAGTTGGCGGTAGGTGGTGATGACTAACTTCCTTCTCTCTAGTCGTACACTGTAAAATTAGGAAAGGCTAACGGTGATAGCTCTTGTGTAGCTTTGCGCAATGTTCAAAAACAAACAAGCATAAACATCTTGCGTGAAGTTTAAGAATGCTCTTTTGATATTTGTCCCTTCCCCCAGTGAAAGTCTGCAGACATAAGATTCTGAAAATTGAGTTTCGTTACCTGTGGTTTGTAGAGCACAGATAACCTATTATGTAGCTTTGGGCTTTAAAGTTACTATACTTTTTAGCATTTAATTCTTTTCAAAATTCGTATTAAGCTTATGGAGAAAAATCTTGTATTTATTTTAATAAACTAACCAAACTGCTTTTCACTATATTTTATAACATTATTAAAACACAGATAATGATGATCAGGTATGGCGTTATGTATGTGACACCACATCATCCACATCATTATGACGTCAAGCTAGGTCGGATTCGAATGGGAAAGCTGAGAAGACTCATGTAATCGAAGACGCGAAAATGCATTTGCATCCATCAACGTCTGTGGAAAAATAAATTTAAAATTAGCGTAAATAAATGCATGGGAATTACTACAAAGATGCCTTTGTTTACACAAACTAAAGATAACAGTTATTTGTAGGGATAAATGACGACTTTTTCTAGGAAGTAGAACACGTGTTTATGCAATCACATGATCATCGTATGTTTTAACCTTTTATCTAAAGGTACCAGTATCTAGCACGTTTGCTTAGCTACGTGTAGTGGATTCAGGAACAATATGTAACATGTTTCTGTGAAAGAAAATTCTATATTTCTTTTGCCTATTGACAGTTTTGTACGGAATAGCTTTGGTTTCCAGTGATCTTCCATAATTTTTAACGGAATTTTACGCAAGTTTATGTATACGTTTAATAAAACCGAATACGTAATTTTATATATTTTATCTAATTTTTAGTGCCGATCAGTTGTTTTTTGTTATGAAGGTTTTGTTGAACTTACTTTAAGCACATCGTAATTTGAGGATGGCAATCACACTGCAGCTTCACCTACGAACATAAGGAGAATACATACTATTGATGTTACACATAAATAGATAGGATTTTTGCTAAAGCGGAGCTAAAATTAAAGTTAATGAGACTTAGAAACATAACGCAACAAATCTAATGTATTAAAACTTTTTATTAAACGTCATAAAACATCATCTTAACAGTACACTTAGTGTTAATCAGTTTTGAACTGGTTCCCTAATCTAATGTGACAAGTACTATTTATTAAATCGTTTGAAATGATGCTATTTTGATAATAAAAATAAAGAAGGAAAAAAAACAACGTCGATTAGTAATTATTTATCTCAAAATTAACAGATACGCGAATGATTATGACTTTTCTAATTATTATGTGTCTGTAAGTTATGTGTCGACTGCAGTTTCTATCTTAGTAACTATTATTAGGTGGTCCATAATGAACAGTAAAGATACCATGTAACTTGAAAAGTCAATCATTGAGGTAGATAACTCACCATGCATTTCTGCTTGTGAAACTCCTCGCAAAGTGTTTTGTGACGGATAATTACAAAATTCCTTTTCAGATATTCTGTTAAAAGTGCATTTATGCGAAACACTTGCTACTTCATTAATCATTTTAGTGTCTACCCTTTCTTTTAATCCTACATTTTAAGTTAATCGAAACTTAACACTTGAATAACATTAAAAGATAAATTCCCAAATTAGTGTAAAAGTATAGCGTGCAATATATTCTAATGATAAAGTAATTTTGCTCACTAAAATAATAAACAGAACTTTATCATGTAGAAACAAATATATTTATATATAAATTTGCAAGTAGACATTTTTCAGAAAGCACACTGGTTTGTTTGAAACAGTATATGCACAGATATAATTATATAATTCAATAAAATGTCATTGTTAATGCATGTCAAAAAGTATGATATCTTATTTATTACTATTATTTTTGGATTTTTTTCTTTCTAATAATATTTTTCTTAATACACATTTGTTTTCATAGTTTGTAGCAACTACGTGACTAAAGATAACATTGGATGAAGGTTGGAATAATTGATCGTGTGACATATCATTTTTCCCTTTTACAAAATACATGTGTTACACGTAATGACATAATAACTGGAGTTTCATTTGGTAATTCGTGTTCCATACGTTTACAAGCAGATAACTGGTACCTCAACAGAATACAAGGTTAAATAATGTTACTACCAGAACAATTACGTTACACAGTAGCATGATACACTGTTGTAACCACGAAAAGTTACTTATAACCTTAGACAAGAAATTATCACTACCAAATTTACTAACGACGCTAACTGTGTCTTTGTTACACCACGAAATTTAATAACATAAAGAAATGAGATCTTTGTCACTACAGACTTAGCAACATATTAGAATGTGTATATTATCATCACAAAACCAGATGCCACACCATGTTAACACCATAAAAGTTTCTAACGTAACACAAAATGTTCTATATGAAACACTTTGAGTAAAATGTTATCATTATAGAAGTTTAAATTAAAATATCCAATATAGTTGCCCCCCCCGTTAGTACAGCGGTAAGTCTACGGATTTATAATGCTAAATTTAGGGGTTCGATTCCCCTCGGTAGGCTCAGCAGATAGCCCGATGTGACTTTACCAAAAAAAAAACACACACACCCAATATAGTTATATATTAAATACTACAAAACCAAGCGGTACAACAATAAACACTTCAAATCTAGGCCCGGCATGGCCAGGTGGTTAAGGAACTCGACTCGCAATCCAAGAGTCGCGGGTTCGAATCCCCGTCACACCAAACATGCTCACCTTTCAGCCGTGGGGGCGTTATAATGTGACGGTCAATCCCAGTATTCGTTGGTAAATGAGTAGCCCAAGAGTTGGCGGTGGGTGGTGATGAATAGCTGCCTTTCCTCTAGTTTTACACTGCTAAATTAGGGAAGGCTAGCGCAGGTAGCTCTCGTGTAGTTTTGCGCGAAATTCAAAACAAAACAAAAATGTTTAACCATTTACAACAGTGGTATGAGCATCATGAATAACATAACACAACTTGAAATATGCAGTGAGAAGTAAGAGACTTTAAACGATTGTGTACAATTAGTTATTTGTAGTGTTTATTTCATACTGGTTTGATTTACTTTGACCAATCCGGAAAAAAACGAGTTCACAGATGTTAAACTCAGATATGGTTAAACAAGTGAAGAGTGTGGAGATTCACTAATTATTCTTTGTAATTCGGTGCCATGCTTAAGCATCTAAGACATTTCAAGTCCTAGAGCTTTGTAACCAGGATCACAGTGTAAATAACGAGAAAAATCCGTGTAAGTGACAAGTTGGATTATAAAAGAAAATAACAAAAGTGTTTAACCTTTTGAGCAACTATCGTTTGTCAGACCTAAACATTAACTAAATAACATCTGATTTACTGTGTAATGACGTATTCTGTACTTGTACGATCACACAGAATTATTTTATTTTGATAAATAAAACATGTATGTGAAAACATAACAAATTTACGTTATTACATTCACATAGCTATGATGTAAGTTACGTTATTACACTCACATAGCATGATTAAACAGTTACGTTACAACACTCACATAGCAAGTTGACAGTTACGTTATTACACTCACATAGCATGATGACAGTTACGTTATTCACATAGCATGATGACAGTTACGTTATTACACACACATAGCATGATGACAGTTACGTTATTACACTCACATAGCATGATGACAGTTACGTTATTACACTCACATAACATGATGACAGTTACGTTATTACACTCACATAGCATGATGACAGTTACGTTATTACACTCACATAACATGATGACAGTTACGTTATTACATTTACATAGCATGATGAAAGTTACGTTATTACACTCACATAACATGATGACAGTTACGTTATTACATTTACATAGCATGATGAAAGTTACGTTATTACACTCACATAACATGATGACAGTTACGTTATTACACTCACATAGCATGATGACAGTTACGTTATTACACTCACATAGCATGATGACAGTTACGTTATTACACTCACATAGCATGATGACAGTTACGTTATTACACTCACATAGCATGATGACAGTTACGTTATTACACTCACATAGCATGATGACAGTTACGTTATTACACTCACATAGCATGATGACAGTTACGTTATTAAACTCACATAGCATGATGACAGTTACGTTATTACACTCACATAGCATGATGACAGTTACGTTATTACACTCACATAGCATGATGACAGTTACGTTATTACACTCACATAACATGATGACAGTTACGTTATTACATTTACATAGCATGATGAAAGTTACGTTATTACACTCACACAACATGATGACAGTTACGTTATTACATTTACATAGCATGATGAAAGTTACGTTATTACACTCACATAGCATGATGACAGTTACGTTATTACATTTACATAGCATGATGAAAGTTACGTTATTACACTCACATAACATGATGACAGTTACGTTATTACATTTACATAGCATGATGACAGTTACGTTATTACACTCACATAACATGATGACAGTTACGTTATTACACTCACATAGCATGATGACAGTTACGTTATTACATTTACATAGCATGATGAAAGTTACGTTATTACACTCACATAACATGATGACAGTTACGTTATTACATTTACATAGCATGATGAAAGTTACGTTATTACACATTTTTAAGTTAAGCCGAAGTAACACATTTTTTTTTGTTGCGAACTGGAAGAAAGCGATTACTCGGTAACAACGTTAATACGTTATGTTCTAATGCGCAGACTAAAATCTTTGTCCACTTTTTATTATATTAGTGGTTATCCATTTTGCCACTTGTATTTTTATTACAAATTGTTACGTGATTTTTCCAACAAATTGGTATATTGAAACAAACTAGTTGTTTTAAAGCTAGAGCTATAAACTGGCACTAAAAACGTCTGGACTTTATAAACGTACAGTAGGATGGGTATTTTATAGCCAATTTCGGACAATGAGATGGTCAATTTATAATAATTTCCGGTAAGGAGAAGTTACTATTGACTCCCATTGTTAAAAAACCATCGTGTAGTAAAACCTGAAGAGAAATTCACAAATTGACTTTGTACAATCTTGTAAAACATACATTTTGCTTCATCTCCAGTGAACCATCAGAAACTTCCGTGAACTGTCATGAAATAAAAAAAAATTAAATTACTAAAATAACTTCATAACTCAGTGATGTCGAGAAAACCCACTTGTAGAGAAATATATATGCAAAAACGGCTCGTTTGGGTTGAGAAAATATTTTACATAGAAGAGTGAATAACGTTTCGACCTTCTTCGGTCATCGTCAGGTTTACAAAGAAAGAGGTAACTGACCGGAAGCTGACCACACTTCTATGTAAAATATTTTCTCAACCCAAACGAGCCGTTTTTGCATATAAGCTTCATAACTACTTTCACGTCTAGCCACTTACATGAATCAGGCCTAAAAGTCAGTCTAGCAATAAATGGAGCTACATTAATTTTATTGTTCTTATGTTTTTACTTATAAAGATTTCAATACATCAATTGGGTAACTTCATTGTTAGTGATGTTCTCGGCCATAATCCCAATAATACTTCACGAAGTTTAATCAGCTTTCCTAAGTTCACATGTTAAGTAACAATATAACATTTTTATTATAATACAAATAGGAGTGTGTGTTTGTGTTTTTCGTATAGCAAAGCCACATCGGACTATCTGCTGTGCTCACCGAGGGGAATCGAACCCCTGATTTTAGCGTTGTAAATCCGTAGATTTACCGCTGTACTAGCGGGGGGCTATACAAATATGATCTGCTTTATTTCAATCAGTTTAATTCAATTATGATATCATATACCTAGACTAGCTCTAACCTATATGCCAAACCTATAATTTTAATTCCGGAGTATTATGACCCCAGATGTCTCCAAACGCGGAATTTTTATGATTGATAAAATGTTAAGGAATATTTTAATTACATTTAAATTTTTGTAATTTTTGACGTGATTTTCATTTCAATTCGATCCTAAAAGAATGTCTTCATCTAGTATGTTTTGTTTTCAAACAATGGTTTTGGTTTTCGTTTAGTTGAATCCAACAAAAATTCCCGAGTGACAAAAAGAAACTTTTGGTGAATTGCTCGATTGCAGGAAGAGAGAAACAAAATACTAGTATATACAGCATTGCAACGTTGCCTTGATTATGCGATTCAACTAATGACTTAACATTTCCTATGTCAAAGCATGTCTGAAGAATATAATAGTTCTAGACTGGTGGCTCAGTGGTAAGTTTTCAGACTTACAACACCTAGATTCGGGGTTGGTTGCACGCGGCGATTTGGTTTGGTTTAAATTTCGCACAAAGCTACACGAGGGCTATCTGCGCTAGCCGTCCCTAATTTAGCAGTGCAAGACTAGATGGAAGGCACTTAGTTATGACCACCCACCGCCAACTCTTGGGCTGCTCTTTTATCAACGAATAGTGGGATTGAGCGTCACATATTATAATTTCCCCATGGCTGAAAGGGCGAACATGTTTGGTATGACGGGGATTCGAACCCGCGACCGTCGAGTGCCTTAACCACCTGGCCATGCTGGGCCTTTGACGCGGCGGACTGAGCCCAAATATCCAATTGTGTAGTTTCTGCACTAGAAAGACCAACAACAAGTCTTATTGTTATTATTTCTCAGCCGGTCTGTTGATTTCTGGTATTGTCCGTTAGGACTTAATCAGGAACAATATGCAAAAAAATAAGATAGAATTTAAATGTTATTACATAGACTCCATTTTGGAAACCTGTACTGTGCAAGAAAAGAGTTGTATGACTTAAGACTTTATTTAGACTAACTGTGTCTAAACATCGTACATATAATATTGCTATATGGTATGATTCATCGTTTAAAACATTCTGTATCAAAAAAAAGACTTTATTTAGACTAACTGTGTCTAAACATTGTACATATAATACTGGTACATGGTGTGATTCATCGTTTAAAGCATTCTATATCAAATACCTTCTTTCCAGACAATTGTACTAATGAATATAAGAAACCCAAGTCGATGAAGAGTTGGATTATGGAAAATGAAGGATCAGGCTAGACAAACCACCGGGAAAAAAAAAACAAAGGTTAACTTTCGAGCAACAGTCGTTTGTCAGAATTAACCATCGTTTGAACATTGTCTGGTTTATTGTGTGATATGATGAAAATGCTAACAGCTTTTCATAAGACAAACAAACCGCAAACGTAGTGGCAAGGCAAGATACAGATTAGATCTATTAAAACATTAATGACAAACCAACAAACAGGACAACATTTCGACAAAAACTGACACATGATTGAATACTTTTCTATCCGTGATTTAAAGTGTGTAACATGCAGCAGCGAATAGAGGGAGCGTTTACTACACATTTCGTTTTATAATTACATTATTATAAATGATGATAAGTTAAGCCTTCGTAACTTAAAAATAGTTTGAAAGATGTTGAAGGAATGAATAAAATTAGTCTTGCTCGTGCTATGATTTTGTTTGTTTTTGAATTTGGCGCACAGCTACACGAGGGCTATCTGCGCTAGCCGTCCCTAATTTTGCAGTGTTAAACTAGAGGGAAGGCAACTAGTCATCACCATCCATCACCATCTCTTGGGCTACGAATGGATAGTGGAATTGACCGTCACATTATAAAGCTCTTACGGCTGAAAGGGCGAGCATGTTTGGTGTGACGGGGATTCGAACCCGTGACCCTCGAATTACAAATCGAGTGCCTTAACCCACCTGGCCATGCCAGGCCTCGTGCTATGAAGTAAAAAAAAAATTTTTCGGTCAGATCTTAATCACGCATATAAATGACAATGAATTATTGTTTCTTACAATTATTGTATTATTCTCTCTTGTTATTGCAATATGATAATAGAGCATAATTAACATATAATGGAATGATAATTGTCATACGATTATCCTATATTAGTTATATATTGCTTAATGACCACTGTTTTACTTGTTGTTGAGCACAAAGCTGCACTTTGGACTATCTATGCTCTGTCCATCACAGGTATCGAAACCCGGTTTATAGCGTTGTAAATTCGATGAAATACTGAGGGATAATGAGGGAATTAGCGTATACAATCAGATTTTTTTTCGAAGTAGACACGCTTGATTCTACTCGAACTTATAATTCGGTACGTGTGCTGGAGCTGAGTGTGTGTGTGTTTTCGTATGGCAAAGCCACATCGGGCTATCTGCTAAGTCCACCCAGGGGAACTAGAACAGCGTTGTTATTACTTCCAGTCTTGTGCATCGTGAATTTTCAAAAGAATACCAGTATCGTAAAGATCCCAGAAAGTTTCGTATTGTCTGTTTTCATTACTGTTTTATTGCTCATTATCCACTGTACGTAACGCCAAGTTAACTGTAAATGTATTGCTCATAATAGTGGATCAAAGTATAGGCTAACGTAATAAAGTCGTTAAGTTTGTGAAATGCGTTATTATATGTTTTTTGAGAACGTTTCATGCGTACGACGACAGTTAAGCATTCAAGCTATATCTCCTCCAATTTACACATAACGACCATTGATAATCACTAGTTAGTAAAACATATACACATTTATTGTTAACATTCATAACACATATTTTACTACGCTCTATCACGTGCTAATACTCTTATTTTATTATTTTCTATCGCTTTTAAACTATAAATATCCCACTTAGTGGAAACTCGTGAAGGAACGATGCGTTATAAATCACGATATGGAAAATCTTTTTAAGTCTTTTATGTCTTTAAAACTAATTTTGTTGTTTTTTACTTCCAGATTTAAGCGGTATTTTCGTAAAGTTTTGTATTGTTTTCGGAAAACCAGAGAAAACGTTCCCTGCCCGGCAAGAAGCTCTATCGAAGGCTCTGCGACCAGATTGAGATCTTTCACAAGAACCATTGTGAGAAAATCTACGCTTTCAAAAGCTTGTGAAGTAAACAAGATGAAAACCAACGATTTGATTGACGATGTATAATTGGCCGAGATAGATATCCAATCTGAGTACACGTTTCTTATTTTAAACCCACCAGAATCTTTCTATCCATAGTAGAATTTAAATGTTACCCACCAGAGTTCTGTAGTTCTCTCTCTCCTGATTAAGACAGTTTTTAATGTGATTGTTCAAATCAAATAGTTCGTGGTAAGTTTTAATTTTTATTAACTTAGATATGCGTTCAAATAAGTTATTTATTTACTTTATATTTCTCTAAATGTTATCGTCAAAACGTTCTGTGAAGCTCAAATTATTTAAGAAGAGAATACTGCTTATCCTACTTTGCAGTAAATCTGTTTATCAAGATTTTCGAACCATAACTGATATCAAACTAAACAGTTTAATCGATTACTCGTTACTGTTTTTAATTCGCCATAAGTTTTAAAATATCCCTCTATAGCATCATCAGCGGTTTATAATATGATGGTTGTTCATAGAGTCCTTGATATTATTATCAGTATTCTATTTGCTGTTTTGAATTTAAAATTATTACACATTAAAGTAAAAGTGTCTACCGTGTGAAAGTGCGCATAAATCAATTGTTGAAACCGACATAAAAATACGAAACATATATTCGTCTTAGCAGCACTTATCAACAAGTATGTCAGGTTTAACTTACTAACATAATCATTCGTTTAGTTTTGTTTCATCAGTATCATTGTTGGGTTAATCTTATTAATATCAGTATACGATTAAATTAACTATATCTTAAGTTCACACCTAAATCATCATATATTGTCGTGAAAGGTACTCGACCTACACGAAATATAGAAATAAATAAAATTGTAAAAAGTATTATCTTAAACATAGGTCACATAGGGTAATAAGAATGTGTGACATCCTTTGAAAGTGAGAAATGCTATACAAGTGATCTCAGTGAAGTAATCTAATATCATATGTTGTGTAAGAAACAAATATGACTTGAGATACATAAATGTAAGAGAGAAAACAGTCGTTGGCTGGTAGAATTACATAAAATCAGTGCGTTAAGAAATTACAGTTCTTTGTCATGTGCGATTTTCTAAACATAAGTACAAAATTTGCAATTTTTTCAATTCAATGAAAAAATCATGACAGAACACGGTAAACGTTTTTTATCACGATGTCAACAAACCAACTAAAATCACTCTGGCAAAAAGTTCGCTGTGATTAAAGCATGCCATGTTGTCCAGCTGAAACAGAAGAAGCATCCGTATGGGCTGTGAAATGTACTGTCCATAAACGTGAAAATTACAAAAGGGTCAAAACGAGTAAATGGTACATTATTCCAAGAATTCTTAAAGCTGTAGTGCTTGAGGTAATGATAGGTAGAAGAAAATTAGCCCAAATGCGTTGGGCCAGTTTTACGTATGTTAATAGGGTAGTGTGAAGCGCACTGCATTTTGGGAGTTGGGCGCGAATCCCATTGAGACATATAAATACCTGTAGATAATGAGACATCTTTAAAAACGAAAAGAGACGTTTCACAAGCACTTAAATTTTTTTGCTGACGTGAAGAATGTGTTATCCAACTAATTTTGGCATCTTATGATGTTTCACCCAAAGTCCTGATGACATATCTTTGGTCATGTTGAAAAATCGAACCCTAGCATATAGTCTTCATCAAAAGGCTCATCTTTCTAATTATGAAAAATAAACTGTATGAGACACTTGCTAAGAGTTAAGTGGTGAGAAATTATAGAAAAAATCAATTATTTAGGTCACATATATATTCATAGTACCTGAATATCTTAGAAATGAGAACAGTAAATAATTACTCCAGAGAATGGTTAGATTGCGAATGTCTGCGCCAGCCGTTCAAAATGTCTTCTGCACACTGTCCAACGTGAATAAATTATCACCATTTATTGTTATAAGAATTGATTAAAGATGTTCAAACAAACAAAAAACGGACGAGGTGTAACTTACTGTCAGTACTTCGATTTAAGAACGCGTTAAAATTAAACATTAATTACAAATCTTTTTTACAAAATGCATTATGAAAATATTCTCACATATTACTAATAGTAAATTCGTAAGTATAATAATTATGGAACTGTTTTGAACATTTAACACATGATTTAAGTTTGTGCTACTCATCAATGTTCGAGACTCTATGAATACAAATTCCTTTGTTTGGCATAATTTGTAATTAATTTTCATGAGTGTCTTCAACGAATGACTTACTTTTTAAAATACATTTGTATCATTCTAAAAACTATATATTAATAAAATTTTTGTATTGGTGATACGGAATTACATCACTAATTCTGAATTATGTTAACTCTCTACTGCCACTTTTTCAACGGAGTCAGTTGTGTTTTCTTGTTAATATATTGTTTTTTAAATGTATTAAAAATAACGAAAAGTCGTTTCTCCTTCGTTTCGGCTGTTTTGCACCAACTCACTTGTCCTACATTTCTGTTTCGCCGTTATTACTTTTGTTCTTACGATACCGTATAAGACTGATATCAATATATTTACGATATTAGTTTGATTAGACTGTATCTGTAACGTGTACATCTATCTGCTTTTGCAGAACTTTAAGCTGTTAAGTCGTTTTTTTTTTACACTTTTCACACACTTCTTAAATAAAATTAAAACGTATGATTTGACGCTGTTCTCGGTTACTCAACTGGTAGCGATAAATATAGTGGAAGAAATTTGTTTGTTTGTTTTTTATTTCGCGCAAAGCTACACGAGGGCTATCTGCGCTAGTCGTCCCAAATTTAGGAGTGTAAGGCTAAAGGGAAGGCAGCTAGTTATCACCACCCACCTCCAACAATTGCGCTACTCTTTTACTAACAACTAGTGGGATTGACCGTCACATTATAACGCTCCAAGACTGAAATGGCAAGCATGTTTGGTGTAGAGGGATTCGAACCTCGCGCCCCTCAGATTACGAGGCGAGTGCCTTAACCACCTAGCCATGCCGGGCCTGATATATTTGAGAGTAAAACAAATGATATGACAATTAAACTATGAATGGTAAAAGCAAATATTAGTATTGTTTTTAAGACATTTTTCTTCAGGTCGAAGAAAGTTAATTCGAATATATTTTCTTATTACGGAATCCAAGTTATATAGAATGACTAATTATTATACAAAGAAAATTGACGCTCGAAATAAACGAATGTGATATCCAAAAGCCGAGAGAGAGTAGGTGTACATATAGCTACTGCTACACATTGACCAAAAGCCTAAAACGTTTCGATGGTAAGTTGTTCCAAAATATTAGTCACTAGTTTATCAGCAAGGGCAAAATATAAATGAAACGTCAGCAGCAAGTGCTAATTATGACAACAAACACATAATGAGAAAGAGATGATAGATGCGGTTAGAGAAGATGGTGAAGTCTAACCATTATCAAAGAATAGACCAACTGACAGACAATCTGTGAAGGGTAATTCACACCCATCTGTAGAAATACGTTGCGGAAAAACAATTTTGCATCGAATGGGCCATAGCAGTAGGAAATCATTAAGAATTGACTATGGCAGTAGAAGACCACTACGAATGGATCATGGCAGTAGGAGACCATTAAGAATGGATCATGGCAGTAGAAGACCATTACGAACGGATTATGGCAGTAGAAGGCCATTACGAACGTATTATGGCAGTAAAGTATCGTTACGAATGGACCCTGGTAGTAAGAGACCATTATGTATATTACAAATCTCGATAGCTACAATAAAACATGCTTCGAGTTGTATCAGGAGCGAAAACATTGGATTAATAAGAATTGGAAAAGAATTATATAATCTAAAGAATTTTGTTTTAGTATAGATGAGTGAAGAAAGAATTAGAAAAAGCCACATGAGTCACTCGACTTCTCTAACTGGTTCCAAACTGTGATATGGTCATGTTTTCTTAAATATGCTCCAGAGCCATTGGAAGGACAAAATAAATGTCACATCTTACCTCAACATTACTTCTGACCAAATGCATCCAGTGACGCTTTGTGTGTATCCTCATGAAAAAGGCTACTTCCAAGATGACATGCTCCATCTACCGTATCTAAACTGTGGGTGCATCGTTCGAGGGACATGATGAAGACTCAAGTGTCTCCTTTTACCCCCAAACCCGTATATCAGTTGAAATGAGCAATTGTAGGATGAACTTGAAATACACTATCGACATCACAATTCTCTAGGTACCTCGATCCATGAATCATGTATAACATTAGACAGTAAATAGAGGAATATATCTCTAACCACCTTCCAACACCTTATGAAGTCTATACCATCTTTGAACTACCAGACGTGGATGGAAGAGGAACTAAAGCATGGACACCTTTTACTAGTTCTCTCAAAGTAAGTTTTACCCTTTTCAACAAAACCAGCTGAATTCTTGATGACGAGCTAACTGAATATTTTGTGGTGATCCATATAATGTTTTTCGGTCTTCCCATTTCATTATCAGAGCATTGTCTTTACCAACAAACATCATGTCGTAATGCTCCAGATGCTCATAAGCAAGTTCTTTTGGGACTCTTTTATTAGTACGTCATTATTATATATTTAGTCTCTAAAGATTATGCTACTTGTCCATGATTACAGGACGCCCATGTCCGAGAACAGATTCTAATAAATGAACAACTATTTTTTCACTAGATGCAAGTTAATTTACTCCTTCAACACTAGACATAGAATATTGATTGTTGGGGTCTTTTCCACACTACACCCTAAAGTTATAGTTGTATCCACACCAATTATTTTCACTATTGCACAGAACAAATAATATGATGCCAAATGTTGCACATTTAATTTTTATGATTTGGTGAAAGCCTAGCCATTCTTTATATAAAACTAATGCCTCATCAATTAAAATATGTTTTTCTACACCCACATTTTTCATCGAAATTTTTTTCAAAGCTCACAAAAAGCATCTAATTTTGTAGAAGGTACTTTTTTTCCACGTTTACTTTAGTAAAGCGCAAGGGTTTCATAACTGACACATACCTGTTTCTACTTATTACGGCAGCACAAAACACAAATGAACGCCTGATTCTTGGGAATTTTTGCCCAGTTCTCCTTCATATCGCTATATTTACATATATCAGTATAAAAATAATGATAAAGAAATATACATATATCATTTTCAGTGACGTCTTTTACTGGATAATATATACAACTCAATAGCATAAAAAACCTTAACTTTATCATTTACACAAAAAGCAATATGATTTATAACTTCACTCGTAATAAACTTTTTCACACACTTTAAAACACTCATACTATCTGAAAAGCCAGTTGTGAGGTTGATCCCACTAAAATTACGCACTAATGGCAGCTCCAGCTGAGGCCTAGCATCATCAAACATATTAGGAATATGCTTCCATTCTCCAACCATTTCATTCAGTTGAGGCCAAGCATCATCAAACACATAAGGAATGTGCTTCCATTCTCCAACCATTTCATTCAGTTGAGGCCTAGCATCATCAAACACATTAGGAATACGTTTCTATCCTCCAGTTATTTCATTCAGTTGAGGCCTAGCATCATCAAACACATTAGAGATACGTTTCCATCCTCCAACCATTTCATTCAGTTGAGGCCTAGCATCATCAAACACATAAGGAATACGTTTCCATCCTTCAAGTATTTCATTCAGTTGAGGCAAGTCTTGAAATTGAAAATTGCCATTGCAACCAAAATAATTACTGTTATCAAATCCATATAACTTTCATCTGGTACATATTCGTTACCAGTGTTTATGATGACTTTATCACTTGATATTTTATATATTATTTTACTCAAACAAATCGTAAATGTATATAAAATGAAACGTTCTTATAGCTTGTTACCATTCAATTAACACCTGTATGCAACTGACACTACCTTGTTACTATTTCAATGAATTACCGCATTATTTATTTTGTGAAAGTTTCTAATTGGTTAATAAAAATGACGTCATTTAGATTGAAGAGCATAAGAGACATTCAATAATGCTATGATAAACATAACGGAATATTTTTCTTCTCAAACATAAACTTAAGCATGGTGACTCCTACAGTGGAGTCATCGCTGAGATAATCAAGCCTTCCCATAACGCAAACATTGAAGTCATCGTAGGGCAGACCACACATTGTAGTCATCGTAGGTAAGGGATTAATCTTCGAATTTGCGTACTGTTTTATTGCGTAAAAAATATGAGTTGGCGTTCGAGAGTTTCTTCGTATTATAAATAATCCTTCTATACAAATCCGGAGTTCGATTCCCTGTACTGAACATTCAGATAGCTCATTGTGTACCTGAAGGTCGAGTATAGCCTTGCAATTAGCGTCCCAGACTTTGGATCCTAATTTCAATGGTAGAGTCACGTTTCGCTGCTAAATAAAATCGCGATTTGCATTTTGGGATTGTGGGTGCGTTATAAGAGTGACTGACGGTCAAATTCCCCTATGTGTCTGTGGTTGGTAGTGTTGCCTAGATGTTTTTCTTCTAGTCTATTACTTGAAATTAGGGCAGCTAGTACAGACAGCCTTCACTTAGGTTTTGTGCAGAATTCAATAAACAAAGAAAGAATTGTTTGTTTGTTTGTTTGGAAATTTCGCACAAAGCTACTCGAGGGATATCTGTGCTAGCCGTCCCTAATTTAGCAGTGTAAGACTAGAGAGAAGACAGCTAGTCATCACCACCCACCGCCAACTCTTGGGCTACTCTTTACCAACGAATAGTGGGATTGACCGTCATATTATACACCCCCACGGCTGGGAGGGCGAGGATGTTTAGCGCGACGCGGGCGCGAACCCGCGACCCTCGGATTACAAGTCGCACGCCTTACGCGCTAGGCCATGCCGGGCCTGCAAAGAAAGAAAGAAGCAAGCGAACGTTCTTGAAATAAAGTTAGCTCAGTTTCTGAGTTCAACTAAAACTTTTCTTGACTTGGAAATACAATTTTATGCAATGCAAATATCTGTTTCTAAATTGCGTCCCATAAGTCAAACGTTTTTATTTATAACACAATCTGATCTCGAAAGTCGGTCTGTATAGGTAATCGCGTGCGGAATTGACGAAATTCTTCATTAGAGTTTTTTTGTTGTTGTTTGTTTGTTATTCTTATTGGATTTTGCAAAAAACTACTCGAAGACAATTCGTGATTGCCATCCCTAATTTTGAAATCATAGCTACGGACATCACCCACGGACAACTCTTGAACTATTTATTCCTTACCAACAAATGTATATAAGTTACATTAAACACCTGTGGTTTGGTTTGTTTTGAATTTCGTGGAAAGCTATTCGAGAGTTATCTGCGCTTAAACTTCTGGGTCTTTTGTTTTTATTCTTATACATAAACCCTGTATCGCTTGGACACAGCTCATATCTGAGAACGATAGACCAATTTATTTGTGTTTCATCACAAATAAATCAATTTATTGTGATTATAAATTGTCATTTGCCTACTTATTATCCACATGACCTGCTTCCTAAATAGTGGAACTGACTGTCACATTACACGACCCCTAGTACTGAAAGAGTTACAATGTACAAAATCCTACTTAGATTTCCATAACCTCATTGATAATAGAGGATTTCAAGGCGGATTCATAGGGATTACACACACTAGTTCCCTAAAAATATTATTTGTAAGCCTTGTTAAAATAGCCTTGTTAAAATTTTTCCGGTAGAGAAAGCCAACATACTATACATATGTGTGTGTGTTCTAAAATTTAAAAACTATGCAGTACCATTGTGTAATTAATAGTGCTATTTCTATTTCCTTGACTTTTCAGTTGGAACATAAAACTTAGTAATTCAAAATTTGTAGAGGTTTTAGTGAAAATAGATATACGTTTAGTTTGTTTTGAATTTCACGCAACGCTACTCGAGGGCTATATGCGCTAGCCGTCCCTAATTTAGCAGTGTAAGACAAGAGGGAAGGCACTTAGTCATCACCATCCACCGCCAACTCTTGGGCTACTCTTTTACCAATGAATAGTGGGATTGATCGTCTCATTATAACGCCCCCACGGCTAAAAGGGCGAGCATATTTGGTGTGACGGGGATTCAAACCTGCGACCCTCGAATTACGAGTCGAGTGTAGATATACGTAAAACTTCGATGGCATGAAACGTTAAAAAAGATACATGCGTTCAAATGTACGTGCCCCCCGCCAGTACAGCGGTACGTCTACGGATTTGCAACGCTAAAATCAGGCGTTCGATTTCTCTCGGTAGGCTCAACAGATAGCCTGATATTACTTTGTTATAAGAAAAAAAACACAAACGTACGAAGTGTTTTAAAGGTATTGGATCATACAAATCGCATACTACGAGATAAAACGAAATGGTCATCTGATAAAATTGTAACGAGTAAATTAAAAAAGTAATTTAAACGTAGCTTTCCCGATGGCTCAGGGTTAAGTCTGAGGGTTTATAACGCTAAAAATTAAGTTTCGATACGCGTGGTGTGCACAGGACAAGTAGTCCAATGTATGGTTGTATAGTTAACAATGCACAAAATTTAAAGATGTAATGTCAAATAGACATCTGTTGTGAATTAGAAAAGTAAATGAAAAACTTAAAATAATATCCACACTGTAGAAATTACGATGAACTGTGTCCCGTCATTTACGTAAAAATTATTTTTGGTCAAAGCAAATATAATAAAACACCAAATCTATACGGGAAAAATAAGTATGCTGTAATTAATTAGGTAGAAAATAAACCTGTATAAGGAAAATATGTTGTTGTTTTTTATTTCGCACAAAGCTACTCAAGAGCTATCTGTGCTAGCCGTCCCTAATTTAGGGATGTAAGACTAGAAGGAAGGCAGCTAGTCATCACCACCCATCGCCAACTCTTGGGCTACTCTTTTACCAACGAATAGTGGGATTGACCGTCACATTATAACACCCTCACGGCTGAAAGTGCAAGCATGTTTGGCGCGACGGGGATGCGAACCCGCAGCCCTCAGATTACGAGTCGAACGCCTTAACCCACCTAGCCATGCCAGGCCGCAATAATTTTCGGCAATGAGAAATATTTCTAACAGAGCGCAGTGTTTTTCATTTTATTCGGTCGCGGGTTCGAATCCCCGTCGCACCAAACATGCTCGCCCTTTCAGCCGTGGAAGCGTTATTACGTGACGGGCAATTCCACTATTCGTTGGTAAAAGAGTAGCCCAAGAGATGGCAGTGAGTGATGATGACTAGCTGACCTCCCTCGAGTCGTACACTGCTAAATTAGGGACGGTTAGCGCAGATAGCCCTCGTGTAGCTTTGTGTGAAAATCAAAATCAAACAAACAAACTCTCTGGTCTATCAGTTCATAATTACGGACGTCTGTGTACAGATAAAGCCTACCTCAGTAAATGAACCAGATATGCGTGTGTGGGGTTGACAGTTGATTCCAGGGTATATGGGCGTACTCGACACCCTATCTCTCACTTTAATAATTTATTTTCACACCCACTTTACAAGTTCATATTATTAATCATAGTTCTAATAAAATTCAGTTAATATAACAGTAGCCCTTAATGTCACTTTTCTACTATTAGTTGCTTACCTTAGATACTTAAGACAACCTTTGTTAATTTAATCTTAAGATAACATTGTAGTTGACATCTACTGAACCAAGAATGTTTAATCACTAAGCTTCTACATTCCCTTTAACAATTGTAAACTTGAGATGCACGTGCTGGAATAGATAGCACACGCTTGGCCTTACACAAGAGGAAAGGCAATTTCTATAACAATCTGCCGCTATAAAATGCAACAATAATTATCTAACCGTCCCATAATCCTCTCCTTTACTAAATTAAAGACAATCATTCGTGTTTCCTACCATATTTCTCAAAATTCCAGATATAAATTGAACTTTTGAAACTGCCGGTTAATGCACAAATAATACGTTTTGAGATATTGCATAACGACGTTGGTTGTGTGTACGTGAAATGTAACTTAATTCAACGAATGTTTAAATTAATGAGCTAAATACCAATGTTACACTTATTTTGTTTAGTCTACCCTTGCTGAAGATTATTACCACTGAATAAAAATATTTTCCAACAGCCGATAGAAATTCGTTTGAATATCTCTTTTTTTTTTAATGTATGAGCTTAGCGACAGAGGGCAATCAGGTGTTCGTTAACAAACGTAATTATTTATTTTTAATTTCCCTGTCAAAAGGAGATGTGTCCCGTAGGTTATGGTCCCACCTCCACACGCAATAGTTTAAGGATAAGTTTCGAAATTATAACTCTAAAAATTAGGTTTTAATACATCACAGATAGTTCGTTGCGTAGTTTTCAACTTAACACGAAACAACAAACCCTTGAGTGATACCAATGAAGAAAATGTTTGCGACAAGTGATGCGTTGAAACATGTCATGCTCGAATATTCTGTTGCGAGGACTATTTGTATGTTCGCTATTTGGATGCTTTATTGAACTCAAAAACACTTTCAAAACAATCCACCAGGATAATTCTGAAAAAAAAAAAATAAACAGCTGCAGCAGGTTTATTTCTAACACAACAAAACAAGGTTCAGTTTGCTGAGGCTTTTGAGTCACAACAACGTAGGTTTCATTTCGCTGTGTCAAGGACCCCAATTATAACAAAAAAGGGTTCAGTACCACAATCAGTGTGTTAAGAACAGAGTTCGGTGCTAGACTAGATTTCTTAAGAACAGGGTTCCATGCTACAATAGGTTTCTCAAGACTAGGGTTCAGTGCTTCAATAGATTTCTTAAGAACCAGGTTCAGTGCTACAATGAGTTTCTTAAGAATAGTGTTCAATACTACAATGGGTTTCTTAAGAACAGGGTTCAGTGCTACGACAGGTGTGTTAAAGGCTTCGAACCACGTAATATAAGGCTTAGTTCTTTAATAGATTTGTTAAAAGCTTCGAAAGACGACAACACAAGATTTAGTCGTAAAACAGGTTTATAAGGGTTTTGGACCATTCAGTGTAAGGTATTAATGGCTTCGAACCAAGGAAGCAGTATTAGATCACTGCATCAAGCTATAACATGCCAGTGTTTGTTTTGTTTGTTTGTGAATTTCACGCAAAGCTACGCGGGGGCTATCTGCGCTAGCCATCCCGAATTTAGCAGTGTCAGACTGGAGGGAAGGCAGCTAGTTATCACCAACTCTTGGGCTACTTTTTACCAACGAATTGTGGGATTGACCGTTACATTATAACGCCCTAAAAAGCCGAGCATATTAGGTGCGACGGGAATTCGAACCCGCAACCCTCAGATTACGAGTCGAGTGCCTCAACCACCTGGTCATGCTAGGCCTGACATGCCAGTAAGAGACTGGCATTTAAATTGAAAGTTAAGATTTAATTGACGAATTTATTATTTATTCTTGTGTCCCTCTACTGGGATCTTAAGTATCTGTCACATGTTCGTCGTGTTGTATCATATACACAGTCTTTTTTTTTCTCAATTTATCCGGTTTTCCCAATTTGTTGACGAGATAACGTTAAGTAGCACTACTAAACAACCTCCTATATCAAAACATCAAATTTCTAAATTTATCAGATGTATTCCTATCAGTGTATATGATTGTATTATATATCACTAAACCTAGAGGTATGTACCTTTCCGCAAAACTATCAGAAAATTAACAAACAAATCAATAAAATCTCATTCACCTTACTCTGTTGTGGCTCTTTTCACACTTTCTGTGGCACAGTATAGCCAGATGGTCAGGACGCTCGGCGCGATCTGAGGCTCGCGGGTTCGAATTCACCCTCTCATAAAACATGCTCGCTCTTTCAGCCAAGGAGACGTTATAATGTGACGGTCAACCCCACTGTTCTTGGTGAAAAAAGTCGCCCAAGAGTTAGCGATGGGTGGTGATGACTAGCTGTCTTCCTACTGGTCTGACACTACTAAATTAGGGACATCTAACGCAGATAGCTCTCGTGTAGCATTGCGCGAAATTAAAAAAACAAACAACAAAACAAAGAAACATAACATGACAATCAAGTTGCAAGATAATTACTGTTCACAAGACCAGTCAACACTGAGTTATTGCGGAACCACGTGCAGTCTTCATTTGGTTACGTATAAAAAAACAGCCAGGCATGGCCAGGTGGTTAAGGCGCTCGACTCGTAATGTGAGGGTCGCGGGTTCGAATCCCCGTCACCCCAACCATGCTCACCTTTTCAGCCGTAGGGACATTATAATGTGACGATCAATCTCACTATTCATTGGTAAAAAGAGTAGCCCAAGGTTTGGCGATGGGTGGTGGTGATTAGCTGCCTTCCCTCTAGTCTTTCACTACTAAATTAGAGACAGCTAGCGTAGATAGTCCTCAGGTAACTTTGCGAGAAATTCAAAAACAAGCAAACAAACTCATTTGGTTGTGTATCGTATTCGATCAGAGACTTATTTGAAAATTCATAGGTAATAAATTTGTGCATCCATATATACATATGTATGTATACCATATTATGATATTTCTTAACCAACCGTTGCTAAACGACAAGATGGATGTATCCTGCACTATTTTTCCATCTTGATTGGTTGTTTCTTTTTAACTCGAAACGTGAGTTCATCTGTCATGTATTAGAATAGTGCTCTACTCCTGAACATTTTTCTCCATTCCAAAGGCGAATATTTTGCCAGCTAAAGAGAGACTTTATCAACTGAGTAAAAACGTGTTTAACAAAAATAACAAACAGGATGGGCGTTCCTTGATTATTTCACAGTTACGTCTTTTTACTCCAGAGTCGTGTGATAAAATCTCCGTACAATACTTGTGGGCAATTACTTGAAAGAATACCTGTGTTTTGAGCTTCAATCCTACTACTGTTACCCTCTCTTAAGGCAGCCAACTGCAAACAAGGCTCTGTAATGGTGTCCATACCTAAACTATCCAATCATATCCTCTTCAGGTGTCTCTCCTTTTACTCTAGTACTATCACCAAAATATATTAATCTACTAAACAACACTCATACTGCAGTAGTCCCAGCGTTGAGGATAAATACATGAGTTCTGTCTGGTTTGTTTTGAATTTCGCGCGAATTTTGCAGTGTAAGACTAAAGGAAAGGCAGCTTATAACGCCCCACGGCTGAAAGAGCGAGCATGTTTGGTGCGACGAGATTCGAACCCGCGACCCTCAGGTTACGAGTCGAACGCCTTAAAGAAACAAAAAAAGAACGAGAAACGAACGAATTAAAATCGTATCTTTTATGGAATTATCAGAAGTTTATAACAGTTCTGATATACACAAAATACACTTAGATATATTTTAATAACTATGTACAGCAAAGTTATTATTAATTTGCTTTCTGATAAATAATAAAATCATGGCGACAAACAGAGAATATTATGGTAATTTTAGTTGTTTTTCTACGGCCCAACAATAACAAAATTAACATTACTTTATATAAACTTATTTTCTTTAACGTTCCTATATACAAAGTTAATCTAATTGCGGGTCTTACCGCCTATGTGAAGAAACTGTAATTATATTGTTTAAATGAGACGTCTGAACTCTTTTCGAGAGCAACAATGATATACTAACAATCGCAGGAACTCCATTTCAATTGTTACACATCAAAGGATTTGCCAACACCTAGTACACACACACTCTCTGCAACAGTAAGCTGAACATAAGGACGTATTTTGTTCGCTAGATGGAAAAGACATTTTCCGCTAATTTATCAGAGTCGTGGAAGGCTATTAGAGCACCTAACGTTACAAAGGTAACTATGAAACTTTTCTCAAAAATCTAGGTGACGAAAAGATGAATTCACTCAATAAAAACCTCATTGAATACTGCAGATAAGTGACATAATTTTGTAAAGTTTTCAAATTACTTTCCTTCAGAGATAAGCCTGGCATGACCAGGTAATTAAGGCGCTCGAATCGTAATCTGAGGTACGCGGCTTCGAATCTCCGTCGTACCAAAAATTGCTCGCCCTTTCAGCCTTGGAGAGTTATTATGTAACGGACAATCCCACTATTCGTATGTTAAAGAGTAGCCCAAAAGTTAGCGGTGGGTGGTAATGACTAGCTGGCTTCCCTCTAGTCTTACGCAGCTAAATTAGCGACGGCTAGCGCAGATATATCTCTTTGTAGCTTTGTGCGAAATTCAAAACAAACCAAACATTAAGAGATCGTGTTATATTTTTTATGATATTTCAGAAACAGACACTTTAAAAGTAGAGTGAAAAAAAAACTACCGAGGGATTCAGTCAACTTCATTTACCTCAATAAAACGGAAAATAAAGTACTTTAGTATAAAAAATCTACATTTCCAGTGAAAATGGTATGAAAAAAAAAATAAAAACATGGCAGAGAAAACTAGTTATTGTGCTCCTTGCTGGTTCAACAGAAAGTCTGGGGCAGAACCCGGATAGCCTATCGCGTGGCTTTGGGCTTAACATCTAAACTAAAAAATAAAAAGCTTTTCTGCTTAATATATAGATAGACAAAGTGTTAAAGTTCTTCATTTGTTAAACTTGTTCTTCTCTTAAGTGTTTACTGTTTGTTTTATAGAACAGGGCTACGCAATGGGCTATCTTTGTTGTGCCCGCCATGGGTATCGAAACCCGATTTTTAGCGTTATAAGTCCTCAGGCTTACCGTTGAGTCAATGGTGGTTAAATATTTACTCAAAGAGAATAAATTACTCTTACTGTCCACTAGATCCCTAAAAACGTGTAACAAAGTTATGGCAAGCTAGAATATACAATACTGAAACTACTTTTCCTCCAATGTGTTTGGCCGGATGTCGCCAAGAAGACAGTGAACTCCAAGTTCTTGTCCTGTTGCCACAGAAATTCGTACTATATTTTGGGGTTAGATCCTATTATTTGGTTAGATATACGTTAAGTTGGCGGTAACTGCTAAGGACTAACTGATTTTCCTTTTAGTTACCACTTGTAAATTTGAGACGATAATGCACAGATAACCTATTGTGTAGCGTTGTGCACAAATTCTGAAACAAACAAATCTCAGTGCTTAATTTTTATCATACAATTGAACTAACTGTTCGTGAAAAACGTATGTTAAGGGAAAAAATCAGGAAGAACAAGGAAGATTTAGCACTCTTTATGAGAAATACTTGGTAGTAAATATCAGCCTTACTAATAGCATATTTTTAGATAACGTTTTTTCTCACAGAACTCATTTAGAAAGGAAGATTATACTTACTGTTATTAAAATATTGCATTAGCAGTGTGTAGACTGAAAAATCATAGCATAGTAAAGATACACGAACAGTTTTATTGACTATCATCCAGCGTTTCGGCTTCAGCTTTTATCAAGTATAAGTAACACTTAGTATTCCGTAGAGCTACACGAGAGTAATCTGCGCTAGCCGTCCATAATTTAGCAGTGTCAGACTAGAGGGAAGACAGCTAGTCATCACCACCCACCGCCATCTCTTGGGCTACTCGTTTACCAACGAATAATGGGATGACTTTCATATAATAGCAACCCCACGGCTGAGCACGTTTGATATAGCGGGAATTTGAACCCGCGGACCTGGGGTTACGAGTCAAGCGCCCTAATTAGTTGGCCATGTCAGGCCCACAATAAAGTACCTCACAATAAATACTATGATGTATAAATCCTTAGCTCACAATGCTTTATATTTCATTTTAATAAGTACGTGTAATAATTCACGATAACGAGAATACCATATATATATTGTAGAGACGGTTGATATGGGTTCGTAATGTGACATCACGATAACATTAATTTAAATCACATAACTGGTCCTATAGGAGTTTCCAGTAAGTATGGCGTTGAACAGCTTTCAAGTACACTGTTGATGATGCCCGTAACTACCAATAAAGCCCTTCGCTTTATACCATTGTTCGTCAAGCTGTTTGGATTGCAATACTGTTTTCATTATATTATAGTTTCTGACTTTATAATAGTGGAAACTGGCCGTACTTTGGTGAGAATAAAACAGAATAACACAAAAAATAGTCTTGTCACTATTGATGTGTGCCTGGAAACGCCTTAAACGCTTGTTTGTTGTTTAGCACAAAGCTACACGAAGAGCTATTGGTACTCCGTCCACCACAAGTATCGAAACTTATATTCTGGCAGTATATGTCCGCAGACACACCACTATGGCACTGGGAGTTATTGAGACTAGCTTTACGTGTGAAAAAAACAATAAACCTGATAGCCTACGAAACCGAGATATCTCAGGCAAGTATCAAAGGTAAAATCAGTTGTGTTTCAATTTTTTCATAAGAATACCAATAAATTCCTTTTTCTTAATTCCACGAATATAAACAGATGTTGAAAAGACTAGATATGTTGATAACATTAAAATGCATCATTTAGTTAACTGGATGAAGACAAGTTCGATATATTATTAATAAATAAGTCTCAGAAGACCTTTACCTCAATTCACTAATAATTAATACAAAGTTCGATATATTATTAATAAATAAGTCTCAGAAGACCTTTACCTCAATTCAGTAATAATTAATACAAAGTTCGATATATTATTAATAAATAAGTCTCAGAAGACCTTTACCTCAATTCAGTAATAATTAATACAAAGTTCGATATATTATTAATAAATAAGTCTCAGAAGACCTTTGCCTCAATTTAGTAATAATTAAAATAAAAACATTTTGTTTCTTTTACTTTTATCCCATCATGATTCAACCGTATTTGCTGCCGTAATGTATTTTCATGTATTAAGAAACTTAACTTTATTTTACGGTTTTTCAAACAGATCATCTCTGATTTGTCCTCTTTTGTTGTTGTTGTTTGTTTCTTTCGATATTTTTATCTCGAATATCTTTTATACGACACGTGCAATATACTACCAAATGAGACACTTTTTACTCTTAGGAATAGCCATTTCTAATTTAGAAATGCTTACCAAAATAATGGTAAATAGTTAACAGCACACGCTGTTTTTGTTGCTGCTTTATGCGGATATTGAAATTAGCTATCACAATCTTAACATCTTAACTATCACAATCTTCACACCTTAACTATCACAATCTTAACACCCTTTTCCCGCAGCTGATAGCTGACATTACGGAATATGTTTACCAAAATATCGATGATCGAACCTTGGGCCTTTTAAGGTACAGCCTAGCACTATAACAACTTATCTCTGCTCAGCCTTTTCTGTTTGATTTATAATAGAAGTACGTTTTGTATTTAATGAAATTTATAACAAAATAAGTATTGACAGTTTTGAATTAAATATATATACACTTCTCCATATTTAAATAATTCTGAGCTCATTTTGATGGGATAGAAGCTGTGTTACGGATTTACAACGCTGAGATTTTTGGTTCAGTTTCCTCCGGTGGATACAGTAGATAGCACAATCTGTCTTTGCTCTAAAATAAATAAACAAAGCTTCCCATGGGGTCCCCGGTGATTCAGCGAAAAGTTTGAGACCTTAAAATGCGAAAACTTGTGTTTCGGTACCTCCTGCGAGCAAATCAGCAAACAAACGAACCTTTTTAATGGAACATTGCAAATAGTTAAATATTAACGTCAACTCTCGTGTAGTTAAACATAAACATAATGGACTATCCACAGGTATCAAAACTTGGTTTTTAGCGTTGTAAGTCCGTAGATTTACCGCTGGAGGTCAGATAACGTCAGACAAAGGACAGACAAAGTTTTTCTTATTGGAGACAATTTTTTTGTGAGAACCTAGAAGTAAAAATTAACACATAAGAAAACAATATTTTTTTTTAAACAAAAGCTTCTGGGTCGAATTATAGACTGTATCTCTGTTCTATTCCTTTAACTTCTGTTTCAAATTAAGTGGGCTTTTTGTGTTAAAGGACATATTATAGCATTTATTAGTTCTTTTATAGGTAATACTTTAGGTAACGTTGTTATTGCTTCATTAATTCATTTCGAACAGTAATAATATTACAAGGTTTAATAATTGATGGTGTAGAGATGTGTGTAAGTAATCTATGATATGCTAATTGTCAGATTATATTTCTATTATCTTTATGAAGCAACAGAAAAATTCCATATAATTGAATCGTCATATTGCACGACGATTTGCCTTTTAGGCAATAATATTATTATGGAAAGTTACGGTAGTTAATTATACTTTTTTTATTTTGCTTTGATATTTCAAACGACTATGCGTTTCATCAGGCGGCCATGTTAATGAAACACGTTAAACAATCGATACCGAGAAAGTTATCTAAATCTAAAAAGGAACATTGCATGAATGTCTCGAAGCTTGTTAATTAAAATTATATTTTTATAAAATAATAATTTATTTATTGAAATTGGGCAAATTCTGAATAATGTTTAAGTGTTTATGAATTTCGCGCAAAGCTACACGAGCGCTAGCCGTCCCTAATTTAGCAGTGTCAGACTGGAGGGAAGGCAGCAAGTCATCACCATCCACTGCCAACTCTTGGGCTACTCTTTCACCGACAAATAGTGGGATTTACCGTTACACTACAACGCCCCCACAGCTGAAAGGGCGAACGTGTCTAGTATGACGGTATGTATTTTTAGATAATTTAAAGTTCAGTGACATTTTAAAATCGCTGAATGGAAAGGTTATTTTGAAATAAATAAAGAAAATTGATGTTTCATAGACAAATTTTATTTTTTACTGAATTTTCTTGAGGTAAGAAACCGATTTAGGAATAATGTTTTTCATAAGTTGATTTTACAAACCAGAAAATTAACTTGTAGTTGATTATAATGGTATGTTGAACGTGTACGTGTTCTGTTGTAGCGCAAAGTTAGACAAATGGTTGTCTGCGCTATTTCCAACCCAAGGAATTGAGCTTCGGATGTTAGCGTTGTACGTTTGTAAACTTAGCGCATTATACAGCTGAAAGTGTGTGTGTCAAACCATGTATTCATCACACAGCTGATGATATATGTGTAAAACTTTGTTCATTACACATATAATGGCGAATGTGACTTACGTTCTGTTCATTACACAGCTGATAATGTATGTGACTTACGTTTATTTCATTACAAACTGATGGTGTGTGAGACTTACGCTCTGTTCATTACAAAGCTAACGGTGTATGAGAGTCCGGCATGGCCAGGTGGGTTAAGGCGTTCGACTCTAATCTGAGGGTCGCGGGTTCGAATCCCCGTCGCACGAAACATGCTTTCAGGCATTGGGGCGTTATAATGTGACGGTCAATCCCACTATTCGATGGTAAAAGAGTAGCCCAAGAATCGTCGGTGGGTGGTGATGACTAGCTGCCTTCCCTCTAGTCTCACACTGCTAAATTAGGGACGGCTAGCGCAGATAGCCCTCGTGTAGCTTTGCGCGAAAGTAAAAAACAAACAAACAAACGTTGTACGAGACTTACGCTCACTTTACATAGCCGATAGTGTATATGACTTACTTTGCTTATGGTGTATGTAACTTACGCTCAGTTTATTTCACAACTGGTGATGTACGCGACTTACGTTCTGTCCATCACACATCTGATGGTATATGTTGGTTGTTTACGTTTTGTTTATTATACATTTAGTAATATATGCTGGTTGTTCACATGTAACTACTTATGCCCATTTTCTTTTCAAACCTCTAACACTTAACTAATATTGCTCTAAAGTTAATTTGCCAAAACGTGTTTCTTAAATTTTCCAACCAATATCCTGCTATTAATAGCCGATATTTTTAGCACGACCCTCTCTCTAAGATTTAGACACCTTTTGTTTTTACTAGAAGAGTTTGCTGCATAATTCTGGTTTATCCTCTGGTTAAATCGTCTTCAACTGTTCACGTACTTGATTTATATTTAATGTTCAATTAAGAATACAGTGTATTTGTCTTCAAGTTTTAGTTGTAGTAATAATAGATATTTATGTTTTAAAGAACACTGTTCATTAAATTCTTAAGTTATTTTCCCGGATACTTGCGCAAAATTATAAGAAGCCTATAAGAAAAAAAAAAAAAAAACACTTTAATTTTGAAATAGTAAATTAGAGAAAATATAACTTGTTAACAGAACCCCAGTCAGACTTTTTGTATAATTTAACTGAATAATAGAATTTGATCGTCACTCTTATAACGCACCTATGACTAAAAAGTATTGAACCTGGGAGTTAAAGTAATGGAATCAGAATTGACGAACAAACTGACAGCCACACTTACAGCAATGATAATAATTTTGCAGTAATTATTCATTGATTAGTTAGGTAGGTCATGTGGTTTGGTTTAGTCAACATCATGTCTCAAGTTGAACAAAAAAAAAAGGCCTGGTTAATAAAATTGAGAAAAACAGTGCAAGCGGGTAACCGGCTTGCACTCGGTACAGCCGTATTGATCATCGCTATTTACACTGACTGTTGAAGTTAATATTACGTGATGCTAAACGCTCTTTAATTAGTATAATTTAATAAAATTAGCGAAGTTATGTTTAAAAGTTGGCAATGAATAATAACCGTCCACCTGTATGAATGTTTTGAAAACTTGAGCTAGAAACTGCTAATTTAGTTTGCTTGGCCTATCCAATCCTTCTTTTTCTTTTCACCTTATAATATTGCTGCTCTAAATCAGCCACCTTTAATCCAAATGACAAAATCTAAGCACCGTTCACTTTTACTCTTAGAAAAAATTTTAGTAAAAATGTTAGCTCGATAGCTCACGCAGCATTTTTGCGTAAAAATGCTCAAAACTTTTGGTCAAATGTGGCTTTTATTTGGAACAAATAAATGGTAGGTTGTAGAAATTTATCAGTATATCAGATTGGGAAAAAAACTCCATAAAATTAAATACGTTTCAGTATAAAGCAAATTTTGCGTACTTTCGATACGAATAAAAGAGGAAAATATCAAACTGAATCAGAGAATTTATAACTTGTGTATTTCTTGATTGCCTTGAAACCTGATATGCGAATTTAGAGTCCAATAGCGCACATCCAAGGAAATATGTGGGAATTGGATTATCACGTTCCGAACTACAGGAAGAGGAAAATCGATAAACTATTACCACTGTTGATAACACACTGTTCTGCAGGTTATTTCGGTCGCACGACAGACTACCACGTGTCTTCATTACTTTATGTTTTATTTTTTACTTTTCAAACAACCGAAATTTTAAGAAAGAGTTAATCTAGGTCTTGCTTATCGCATGTCTCTTTCGTATTAATATAATCATTAGCGGGAGAAACATTTCCGGACATTTCTGTTTTGAAAGAGCTTCATCTTCTTTGGATCTAATCAAAGGAGTGTTGGTGAGACACTTTAAAGTTTTCTTCACACAAGCAGTTATAATGAAACTGTTGAGAGAAACGTCAGTGCACACATTAAAGCTTCAAGTGCACTTTACTTGGTTATAAAAGGATATTATGAGTTTTTGTTACCTCGGGTGAGAACCGTTGCTTGAAAGAAAGAAAACGATTCCCTCGTTCTTCTGGTTTTAGATGTTGGATCGTTTCTTGTGTGGTATATTCTCACTAACAGCGAGTAAATTAAAGCACCCTCAAGCTTCTCTCTTGTTGTTGTTAACTTAGATAAAGGGGGGACTGGCTGATACTTCAGGTTCAGTCACAATAAATGACTGTTGAGCCTGCTTAATTACGTCCTTAATTAAGTCTAATATGCCCTCTCTCTGAGTTTATTCTGAGAATCATTAATTAGTAACGAAACCATTAAAGCATGCATGTTGGTTTTGTTTTTCAGATGAAAGATGAATCTGTTAAACACCAGTCCAACAGATCGTTTCTGACATCGATCACGTGAATATTTTACTCTAAAATTTGGTTTGGTTTCTGTTAAGCGTATAATTATACAGTTTTTAGTGTTGTAAGCCTGCAGATTTACTGTATAGACAGTCAACTGAGTCTATATATTCCATCCACCTTCATCTGAAGTTGTCTCGTGTCGCTGTTGTCGCAATCAACAACTTACTTCCCTGTATAACAGCAGTGTTAAGGAAATTTTAAACATGAATAAATAGTCCAACTTGATATCGAAACAGGATATTTACTAAAGAACTTGCAGTTATTTTCCCATAATTTTCAGGAATACTTGGTTGGTTTTCTCTGTTTCTTTGTATTTAAGCACAAATTTAAGCTATTACATGTCTACCAAGAGTATCGAAACCGAGTTTCTAGCGTTGTAACTCCGCAGACATACCGCTATGCCACCTAGCCATCACTAATTTAGCACTGAAAGACTAGAGGGAAGGCAGCCACTAATCACTACCACCGTCAACTTTTGGATTACTCTTTAACCAACGAACAGTGGGATTAACCAACACGTTTTAATGCCCCCACGACTGAAAGGGCGAGTATGTTTGGCGCGACGGGGATGCGACCCTCAGATTACGAGTCGCACGCCTTAACACGCTTGGCCATGCCTGGCCCAAGTGTGATATCACATACATAGAGCTAGCAGAGGTAATGTTATAAATAATATATCTCGATTCTGTTACACGGTTCTGTTATATATTAGAGACATTCGCTAAGTTAATAATATTTGCGACTTGGCGATAATAATGCATGATTGTCGTACTAAACTTATTTCTATAATTAAAATACAGTATATTTACGAATATTTTCAGCCTAATTATTATTACAACGTAATTATTAGTATTATGTACATAAAATAACAACATCAATTTAAAATTACAAAAATATTTATAAGAAAACAGATTGTAATTAATTGAACAGAATACATTTCACAGTTTCTCTGTGTTACCACACTTATAGAACAAGCCGAAATACCGAACTGTATTTCTTTATTTGTAGCTAAGCGCAAAGCTACACAATGGACTATTTGTGCTCTAACCACCACAGGTATCGAAAACCAGTTTCTATCGTTGTTTATCAGACATACTGCTGTGCCACAGGTGACAATTGAACCGTATCTTGTCTTGTCTCACAAAATATATCTTTCTCTCAGAAGCAGGCTAGATCACATTTGCTAGAATACTCTATTGTACAATTCAAATATTATATGGCACTAAAGGCCTTTCTTTGCGTAAAAATGTACAATTTTTAAAAGTTAATTTACTGTAATTAAAATGGGACGGATTTTGACTCATTAAAATAAAGAAATGTGTTTCTTTAATTGGAAGAAACGCTTTACAGTTAATTCCACCAAATTATGACAAGTGATTTCAGTCTTATTAAATTGAAGAAAAAACGCACTATTCCTGAATAATAATTAAAAGTTATTATGGTGTTAATATTCTCAAATTTATTATACCAGAAATAATCTGGTAATTCCAACTTATTTCAATGAACTAACATTTATTTTAGTATTGTAACTGGCAGAAAAGGACAATAGTAAAGAATATAAGGAATACTGAATTACCTTGTATCTTATGCACATGAGCCTTAAATCATTTGATGTATACTTCTTTCTACTGGATCAGTCTGTCAGTTCTAAAAACAACCCTTAACGATAAGAATCATTTATTTTCTACCTCAATAATCTCATTGGAATAGCTTACAAACAAGATAAGTTACTTTCCATGGATCATTATGGGTCTGTATACGTCACGCAGGTTACTGTCACCCCCTAATTGTGTTTATGTAGATAAGTTTGTTTGTTTGTTTTTGAATTTCGCACAAAGCTACTTGAGGGCTAACTGTGCTAGCCGTCCCTAATTTAGCAGTGTAAGACTAGAGGGAAGGCACCTAGTCATCACCACCAACCGCCAACTCTTGAGCTACTCTTTTACCAACGAATAGTGGGATTGACCGTCACATTATAACGCCCCCACGGCTGAAAGGGCGAGCATGTTTGGCGCGACGGGGATGCGAACTCGCGACCCTCAGATTACGAGTCGCACGTCTTAACACGCTTGGCCATGCCGGGCCGTGTAGATAAGTTTGCATTCTCAGTTGCCATGGAATTTCCAGTTTTTCAAAACTACTTTTTTTTGTATTGTTACTTCGTGAGTTAATTTATTTCAAGAAAAAAAATAGTTCTTTATTGGATTGGTTTGTTTTGCAGTAAAAAAAAAAGAGTTAAGGAAACAGTCATTTTCTATTTGACTCTTTACTTATTTGAAATTGGATTTATTGACTGGAAATATATAGATTTACCAGAGTAACTGATAAAATGTGTTAAACTGAAATATAGCAGATCAAAATACTTTATTTTAAAAAGTACGACAAAAGGGTTTAAAATAGCTCGTACTTTCATCTCTCGTCGAAAAATAGTATAAAGAGTAATAACAAGTAAAAAATATATGTTTTCGCAGAATGATAATAGTTAGAAATTAATCAAAATGTATAATGGTATAAAGCGTAATATACTTTCATTCTTTTGTTGTTGTTGTTGTTGTTTTAAATTAAGCACAAAGCTACACAATGGGCTATATGTGCTCTGCCCACCACGGGTATCGAAACCCGGTTTTTAGCATTGTAACCTTCTTTTGAAAAAACGTATTTTATAATTTATGCACGACTATTATTCTCTTCTAGCATACATTTCTATCATGATTTAAAGTTTTTTTTATATTATAGTGTTTATGACAAATGACTCCTAAAAGATGCTGTATTTATTATTTGCATAGTCCATCGGTCTTTCATGTCTAGGCGGTTAGCATGCTTGACTCGCAATCTGAGGGCCGCGGGTTCGAATGTCCGCTCCATCAAACATACTTGCTCTTTCAACTGTAGAGGCGTTATAATGTTATGGTTAATTCAACTATTCGTTGGTAAAAAAGTAACCCCAGCGTTGGTGGTTGGTTGTGGTGACCAGCTGCCTTTCTTCTTGTCTTTCACTGCTGAATTAGAAACGGCTGGTCTAGATAATCTGGTGTAACTTTGTACGAAATTCAACACCAACCAAACATGGCCCGGCATGGCCAGGTGGTTAAGGCCATTCGATTCGTAATCCGAAAATAACGGGTTCGAATCGCCGTCACACCAAATATGTTCACCCTTTCAGCCGTGGGTGCGTTATAATGTGACGGTCAATCTCACTATTCTTTGGTAAAAGAGTAGGCCAAGAGTTAGCGGTAGATGGTGATGACTGGTTGCCTTCCCTTGTCGTCCCTTAGGGACAGCTAGCGCAGATAGCCCTCGTGTAACTTTGAGCGAAATTAAAAACAAAACAATAAACATAGTCCATCGGGTGGATTTATAAGGAAAATGTTTAGACTTGTTGAAGATAGTCATCTAGGAATGTATATATAGTAGTTTTCATAAGCAACTATAACGTTTAAATAATAAACTGATTAGATTTTATGACAATTCCTAAATCTAAGATACAAGAGCATATGCAAAATAAGAAAAATAAAAGTTCAAACCGTTTTCGGGTGATATATTGTTTAGTCATAATTTATATCACTTAATATTGAACATTGTTTAGGCACAACGTATTTCACTTAGTCTTAAATATCATTTATGTGCAGTGTGTATCACATGTACATTAACAAAACCTAAACCAACACTAGGGCAAGCATCACGTGTACATCGTTAAAGCTTAAGCTAATACTTGGGAAGACAGCACACGTATGTTAGTATACAAAAAAAAAAAAATCTAAACTTACATTTAGATAAGTAGCAGGTATACATGATTCATTCCTAATACTTTACAGTTATAACATTTCAAAAACCTTAAAGAATGTGATCGTTTTGAAACGCATATGTTTTATTGGATTAGATTTTAATATAAATGTCATGTTAGTTGTTCATACATTTTCAAAATATATTTCCTCAATATATTTTACTAGTAACGTGAGCTCTTTCAATTATATTCATTTCAAGAAAAAAATATGTATTCGAAATGAACATATTACCCGGGTAATCTAAGTGACACCTTTAGTACTTGCATATTATGTATGTGAAGAGAGAATTATGGGTAAAGAACATCTATAAATGTAGGTATGATAACTTACAACTCAATTGTTGAGCTTAAAAAGTGCATGTTTTAGAAAATTTTAGTTTAGTTTTGTGTTTGAGTTGATGTTTAAACATCACGTACTCGATCGTCCGAGTGTGTGGTAACTCGGCGGGTGTGTATATGTTAAGAAAACTCTGACCATACACGTCAAAATTTAGTCTTAATAAAACTTTTAATGACAGAAAACTATAGTTAACCTTTAAGTCATTAGATCACGTTTTTCTGAGAAAAACATGCCTTTAAAGACAGAAGTCCTTAATGTGTGAAACCTAATATATTTAATACTAAATGAAATTTGCCTGCAAGTAAGATAAAAATTCTACCATTATCTTCTGGAGAAAGAGGATTTCAAAAGAAAAGAGTTTATAATGTCTTGGATCATTGATGAAGAACCTTTTATCAGGAAAGTTCACGACTTTGTTCCAAATCCACTACGGTAACAGGTTCAAGAAATCTAGAATTGATCTAAAACTGGAAATGAATAAAGCTTTTATTTATCCTAAACTTACAGTTTATCTATTATCGTTAAACAAGTTACCATGTAAACATTTTATGTGTATACACATTATAACTGAAGGTTCTGTTTTGTATATGTATATATACAATTGATTGCTTCGCTAATGAAGATATTTACGTTCACGCACAATATGCAAGGTATTGAATTGTAATTTGTTTCTTGTAAAAATATGAGTAACTGTCCTGATATTATAAACGATGGATGTGTCCTTTCAGTACAAATAGTTTAATTGGTCTCCCAGAGGTTCCGTGATGAGTTTGCGAACTTGCGGTGCTAAAGTCCAGGGCTCGATTTCCCGCGGTAGACACAGCGCAGATAACCCATAAAAAGCAAATAAAACGAAATAACTAATCTATATAACAGGCAGTGTGTGTCACACTATGATTGATTTCTCTAAATATGAAAAATCATAAAAACCAAACACGTTTATCCAGATAGATATAGTTGGATTAGTGTCTGCCCATTACGAGCTAAGAGAGCCATGAAACCTTATAAGTGTAGCGAGTGTTAGTATAATAAGACTAAAGTAAAAACGTAATATTTGATCACCTAACCTAGATTCATGTGCATAAAATATATCATGAAAATAAAGATATCAATTCAATTAAATCGTTTCTGAATTAAGCTACTTCTGTTGTATAACCAATGAAGAAAAAAAAACCTTTTTAATCAACGGAGACTCTAAATTAAGAAATCAATAAATATTTTTCAAGCTTTGTTGTCTTTAGACTTCATTTCATACTTTCAGTACATAGATTAACAATAATATTATGCTATACTTTTGTTGCTGAAACAAAGTGACATAAAAGCCACTGTTGCAACGCATATGCGTATTTGCATATCCATGAACACTCGAAAAAAATGGAGTAAGTAGCTTTATTTTTTGGCTGTTGCATCTTTTATTCGCAATTTGTCTTAGTGTGGTAAGCTGAAATTAGAGTTTCTTTATATCCAAGTTAAACGTAAAACTCACGCCCATAAACATGTGAGATTCCCATGAAATACACTCACACGTTTCCGTACACGAAACCATTTTTTTGTGAATAACTTATATCAGTCATATTGCTTATTTATTAACTGTTTTGTAATGATGTGACGAATAATGCCTGCATACAATACATTTAATATATAATTTCAAAACTATTTTTCTGCATCTTTATTGCATTAATTCGTATTAAGAATCCCCCAGGTGGAACAGCAGTAAGGTTACGAATTTACAACACTGAAATCTGGAGTTTGAATTTCCTTAGTGAATGCAACAAATAACTAAATCTGGTTTCGTTTTCAAACAAACAACCGGTAAACATCAACCAGACTGCAAATGGTAAAGTATTAATAAAAGGAATAATAGCACTTAAAAGGTTTAAAATTTGAGTCAAAAAGTATTTATTTGTTTGAATTTCGCGCAAAGCTACTCTAGAGCTATCTGCGCTAGCTGTCCCTAATTTAGCAGTGTAAGACTAGAGGGAAAGCAGCTAGTTATTATCACCCACCGTCAACTCTTGGACTACCTTTTTACCAACGAATAGTGGGATTTACCGCCACATTATAATGCCCCACGGCTGAAAGGGCTAACATGTTTGGTGTGAGCGAGATTCGAACCCGCGCCCATTAGATTACGAGTCTAGTGCCTTAACCACTTGCCCGTGCCGAGCCCTGTTTTTAGAAAGTCGTTAATATTTTGTTTTTTATATTAAATGTTACCTATATACTGTATACCTATATATTGTTTAGATGAAACTTTTTTTTATATTAAATGTTACCTATATACTGTATACCTATATATTATTTAGATGAAACTTTTTTTTATATTAAATGTTACCTATATACTGTATACCTATATATTGTTTAGATGAAACTTTTTTTTATATTAAATGTTACCTATATACTGTATATTTATATATTGTTTAGATGAAACTGAAACTCGTGGTAGCGAACGGGGATTAAAATCTTAAACTCAACATACAGTGAGCGGTTATTAAATAAACGCACATATGAAGTGCACAAAATTGTTTTATCTATATAGTATATAGACAGAAAGTTTTTATTGTTCCTAAACAGATGTACCTGTTCACCTCAGAATGAAACTTAAGTGTTTCATCATACGTAAAAGAAATATTCGCATGAGTTTGTTAAAAAAAAAAAAAACTATTTAATTATTGAGAAGACATTACGAACAGTATAATATAAATGGAATTTATGTAAATAGGTGTAAAAATATTTAAAATATTTATTGTGTCATTTGTAATTTGCTGATTGAATGACTAGCGAAAGTATCCGGCTTAAATTAAGTTATAAGGTTGATAGTGTGTGTGTAAAACTGAACCCATTTATGCATAAAAGTATAACCTATATAAACTGAGTTAAATTTTAATTTGACTTTAGAAGTCAATTAAATGTCGAGATGTATCAAATGTATAATATTTGCCGACAATATTGATACAAACAGTTTCCTTGTCAATGCAGATATATTTTAATATACAAAAAATAATACAATTTATAATAACAGTTATCACAAATAAGGATTTACAAAATTACAAACAACATTAAGTCTTCTATCCGATCCGGAACTTCCTGTATACACTATCCGGGGCTCACGACGAGCGAATTAATTCTGAGTTTATTTAGGTACAATTCACTTAACGTGGAGCTAGTTAGCTCTTCGCTGATCACAAGTGAGTTTTCACCGCTGAAGTTATATAATTTCTTTGTAAAAATACTAACATCCGATGTTAATCTGCTGAAGTTTAACGCTTTGTAATGTTCGAAATCTACTGTAATTTCTTTGTCTTCCGTTAGATTTACAATACTAAAATCCAGGATTCTATCCTCTGCGGTTGACGGAGCTCAAGCAGTTCATTGTGTAGCGTTGCGCTGAAAATAGACCAATAATAATATTTTGTTCATTTCTCAATTTAATTGAGTGAGATTTTGTTTTTAAAGTATCTTTTAACAGACATCCTAAGGAAAGGCTTAAAGCAGAAAATTTGAAATAAATTCACAGTCTACCTATTCGATCATGTTTTTGTAACCTTCCTGACCTGTCTATTTTATCACACTTTAAACTCTTAAGAGATAATTTAAAAGAAACACGAAAACTACGAAAATAAATTGTATAAAACGTTTATAAGCCTTCAGAAAGAAAGTCTAATACACAACAATTCGCTTTATTTCTTCTTTGGAAGGGCTCCACTTAAACTGTCAAGTTAACTGAAGCCAATACTGATTTAGGAAACAAATTTTATATTCTGTAGTTTTTAGTACTTGAGTTAAAAATACAAAATGTCACACTACAAATACAACTGCTGGCATGCTAAAATTCGTCACTTTTAAACTTATGTAGTGCTAAATGAAACAACAAGGACATAATAAACATTACGAGACGATCATAAAACTCAGCAAAAATACATTTGCTTGACGTTTCGCTTTACAGTTTCTTCAAGAGTGTTTTATACAAGCTACCAAGTTTGACTGGCAATATAGTGTTTTTTATGTCTTCATGTCAGCTGGTACTACATAAATTAAACAATGACGTGTGACACTCATCTTTAAAAAAAACATTACCACGCTCATGATAAACTAAGAAACTTTGGATCAAACTTTGGATCTTGTGAATTTTGAGAGTAACAAAAATAATCTCAAATGCGGCATAAGTCAAACTAAATCAAAGTAAAGAGAATAAGTGCATAAATAATAATATTTCAGTTCTTGATGATTCGGTTAATATTAAAAACTAAGTTAGAAAATGAATCAGAATTCTTTGGCGGTGAAATTAATTGTTTAAATCATATCTTAGTTTGTTACGTATAATAACTCATCTCGGACGAGTCTCCGATTTATTATGTTACGTACGTTACGTATTACTATTTCAATACATAGTCTTTATTTGTGTGTAACTGAATATTTTATCGACTGTTCACGATGATTGGCCGAAAGCCAGCTAGCTTCTTTACACGTGAATTTTTTTCTCGATGAAACAAACTATGTCCTCGTAGAAATAATAACGACCGAGGTTAATTTACTGAAGTTAAAAGGTTAGTTATGTTCAAAATCTATAAACATTTCTTTACAAATATCTGTAATTTTCCGATTAATAAGCGTTTATCACAGTTACAGCTTGCGAGGTTAGTAGTATACTAACTGTAGCGAGATTCTCGAAATTTCAATTGGCAATAATACTGGCAATCACTATATATTTAACATACACACATCGTAATTGTTGATTCTTATCCTCAAGAATCTTCTAAAAATTTAGCTAATAAACAGGTCTTTTACAATATATATTTAACAATATAAGTTACATACATTTCTAACTATGTATTAAGGTGAAACAAACAAGATATTAAAATAAATATATAATAATAAGTCCGTTACAAGTTAAAGCGAGAATAAATGTAATGATGAAATAACTGAGAAAATGTAACAATTGGATTTTAAATGGAAAACATTGTCTCACACGCAATCGAGAGATTCGAAGAAATAGATAGAAAGTGATAAGAGATTCGAGGTAAAATGTGTTTTTCTTTTCATCTTCCCTTGAGAGTTGCACAAGAAAATAATAAAAAGTTGATGTTTGAGCAGTGTTGTTACTGTTTGTTTTTATGCCTTAGACAAACTTTGTGTTTGTACATTTCGAATGAATATATTAATGCACATTTCTTTTACCATGTTAGTTTGAATTGGAATACTTGTTAAGGCGTATTTGAAATATTTAGCAAGTATAAGAAAGATGCAGTAGTAGTTACCCTAGTGGAGAAAAAATAAAATAAATAAATAACAAGAATAAGTAATACTCAAAGGACAGAAACCAGAAATTATTCTGTAACAGTTAAAAAATGTCCTCTGAAGGTTAAATAGAACCACCCTTACACCAAACATGCTCGCCCTTTTAGCCGTGGGGGAATTATGATGTTACGGCCAATCCCAGTATTCGTCAGTAAAAAAGTGGCCCAAGAATTGGCGGTTGGTGGTGAAAACTAGTTGCCTTCCCTCTGTTATTACACTGCTAAATTAGGGACAGCTAACGCAGATAGCCCTCGTGTAGCCTTGCGCGAAATTCAAAACAAACCAAGCCAACCCCACCTGAAATGCACTTTTTTCTTTTGCACATGTGTGTTAAATGTCCAGGTTATACGAGTCTCAAAGGCTCAGGAGTAATCGTCCTTAATCTTGAACTAATGACCAGTCCTTCCGACGGCTCGAATCCACGAGGATTTTGCCTAACTCATTAAACTGGATAACGTGATTATCTCTGACTTTATAACACGCCAACAGTTAATAATGCGGAATATATTCTGCAGTATTACGTTTTAGATCTGAAGTTTCTGATCTGTATCCAGTTATGATAACAACTAAACCATGCCCTAGCCTACCATACCTAAAAATAACTAGTTACGTTTAATATTCGAAGTTTATTCGACTAGCATTCGTTTGAATAAATAATAGTGGCAAGGTTTTTGAACTCTTACTGCCATGACGCAATCACACATACAAAAAAAAACTTCGACTGCGTTGTGTATCTGTCAAATTTACAATGACAGAACACATTTTGAAAGCTCATTATCCCTTGCTTGGCGACCCCGCCAGTACAGCGGTGTGTCCACGGATTTACAACGCTCGGTGGGCTCACCAGATAGCCTGATGTGGCTTTGCTATAAGGAAAACACACACACACCACTGCTTGGCTGTAGTTTACAAAGTCTGAAAAATGACAGTGATTAAAGTTGTAAACTTCAACAGGAGTGAAGAGTGACCAAATGATTTGTTGGTGGACAAAAAATTATCTATACCAATGATGGAAAAAACATAAGTATGAAACAAAAGACACAACTTTAAGCTGTGGATTTGTAATAAGAGTGACAGTCATTAATGTTATAACACATACGTTGGTGATGTATCAGAAAATTATCTGCACCTACCACAGAAAAAATTAGTACAAAACACAGGATGCAGATATGTAACAAGAGTGACAGTCAACCTCTTAGCGTGGTTGGGGGCGTTGCCGTCTGACTGCCTTTCTCTCCGGTCAGTAGTTCAAAGCCCCCCTCCCCAAGTGGCACAGCAGCATGTCTGAACTAACAATGCTAGAAATTACGATACCTGTATTGGCCAGAGTACGTATAACCCATTACGTATCTTTTGTTGTTAACTTCGAAACAAACAAACAGCATTTTAAACTTAGGATTGATTTGTTTTGTTGTTGTTTTTTTAATTTCGCGCAAACTACACGAGGACTAGCACAAATAGCTGTCCCTAATTCAGTAGTGTAAGACTTGAGAGAAGGCAGCTAGTCATCACTACTCACCATCAGCTCTTGGGCTACTCTTTTACCAACGAATAGTGAGATTGACCATCACATTATAATGCTCCAACGGCTGAAAGGGCGAACATGTTTGGTGTGAGGGGGGATTCGAATCCGTTAAAATTAGGAAAGGCGGTAGATATTTTTATACAGCCCGCCATGACCAGGTGGTTAGGGCGCTCGACTCGTAATATGAGGGTCACGGGTTCAAATCTCCATTACAGATAGCCCTCGTGTAACTTTGCACAAAATTTAAAAAAACAAACAAACATAATTACAACTGAAGTTTGTACTAAACGTATTTGAATTTTATTTTGAACGTTTCTTCGCTTTCCGATATTTCATTCGTTGTTACAAAACAGCCTATTTATAACCAAGCAGCTTTTTGTGATATCTACCTCATGTGGTTTTTCTTTCAAAGAAATTACGATAGAGGAAGAAAAAGAAAAAAAACATCCTAGCGTTGTACTTGAAAATATTTACTTTAGAAGCAAACATGGAAGGCTGTACTTCGTTATGGTTTCGGTACCGCCTATTATTTTCTTTATAGCTAAAACACTACGTGATACACATGTGCAAGGCTTCACTTTACATTGGGTAGTTGTTTTCTTTTCATTTTTGTATGTATTCTGGTATAGAAAGGTTTTTCATGTTGTTTTTTTCTCGTTTCATAAAAGCAGATTGGTTACAGTGTTAGACCTAAAATATAAAACTACTCCAACGCTAGATCGATGAATTAAAAATCGGCTACGAACAGCAAAATTACTCTGTTTTGAGGAACTTTGTTTTGTTTATTTGTTATTAAATACGAAGCCACACAAAAGTCTATCAGTACTCTGCCCACTTCAGGTATCGAAAGCCGATTTTTATCGCTGTAAGTCTGCAAACATACCATTGTGTCACTAGGAGGCTTTTGGAGGAATCATGAAGGGTTGGTTATTTACCAATCACGTATTAATTGAAGCAAAAATCGCTGATGAAATTGACGTTGAAAAATTCGAAGCCTAGCCTTTTTCTTTTCTTTTTTTTTCAAAATCGAAATATTAGTTTAACTATCTCACTGTTGTGCCTATGGTTCAGACTTATTGACAAGTCTAGCGTAAAAAAAAAACTGTTGAAACCACAAGTTGTGCTAACACTTGAAATAAAGTCAAATAGTTGTTAGTTTGTACTTTGTTTTACATCGGCTCTCGTCGTTTCGGTTAATGGAAGAATAGCAGTCTTAAAGCACACTTAATGCTTTATGTTTGCTCACATGTTCCAATTTCCAATTCGCTTGGTTGCCCTTTCCTTCATCATCGTGAATTTAAAAATGTTTGCCAAAACAAACAAAAAGGTTTACCGTCAAACTACAAAATGGGTTGTTAGAACCTTATCCATCGCAGTGAACCTAACCCTAAATGCTAGTGTTTAAATCAGTAATCTTATCCCTGACCCACTGGGGAATGAAAGAGAATTATTATAATATTTGTAATACCCTATTTATTTCATATTTAATATGTAGGCTACGCTAGGAGCGGGTATAATATTTTGTCAGGCTTAGGATCAAAAACAGTAACTTCGAGTCTACACGTATAGGAAATTGTTAAATTTCTTTGTAGTCTTTTCCCTTAGGGTTTATTTCAACTAACAATACTTATGTCACCTGCTCTATTTTGTTAAATTTGCTATTTTTGACAATATATATTTTTTCACCCGTTATTACTTGGTATGCTCATTCAATGTCGTATTTTCCTTCAGTTGAACGCCAGATACTTTCAACAAAAAGGTTTTAACACAATTTATTCTCAATAAACCTGATACGAAAGTGTCAGAACAGTTTAGTAAATTGGCTTAATATTGTCCCTTATGTGAGAATTTGATAATAGGTTATTTTTATTTAATAAGATAAAGCATATGCATACGCATAATCATTTCCTTTCACTTTAAAAATAAAAAAAATGAATAAAAAAGCGTGCATTAGCCCTCTTAACTATAACTTAACTTCACTATAGTAGCGTGGAGTTCTCTTTGAGACTTGTGACAAATAGAAACGTAATAAACGAAGACGTAGGTTGTGATAATCTCCATAATAATATTCAAGATTAACTTAACTTCATATATACATTTTATGCAACATGCAGTATTTGAAATAATAATGGTCTGGTTGATTTTGAATTTTGCGCAAAGCTACACGAGAGCTATCTGCACTAGCCGTCCTAAATAGTAGTGCAAGACAAGAGGGAAGGCAGCTAATCATCACCACCCACCGCAATTCTTGGGTTACTCATTTTACCAACGAATAGTGGGATTGACGGTCATATTATGACAATCCCACGGCTGAAAGGGCGAGCATGTTTGATGCTACAGGGATTCGAACCTGCGACCCTAAGATTACGATTGTTTTGGTTTGTTTCGAATTTCGCGCAAAGCTACACGAAGGCTATCTGCACTAGCCGTTCCTAATTTTTGCGATGAAAGACTAGAGAGAAGGTAGCTAGTCATTATCACCACTGTCAAATCTTGGTATGGTTTGTTTTGAATTTTGTATAAAGCTACACGAGATTTATATGCGCTAGCTGCCCTTAATTTTGTAATGTAAGACTGGAGGAAACGCGGGTAGTCATCACCACTCTTTCCCCAACTCTTGGGCTACTCTTTTACCAACAAATAATAGGATTGACGGTGATATTATAACGCCCCCACAGCTGAAAAGGCGAGCATGTTTGGTGTGTATGTATGATTGTGAAATATTATTTCCAATGTTCTAATCCCAACAATTCAGATAAGTTGTTTGGTTGTCACCTAAACATTTTAGTTTTCATATAAGTCTATATTGCCTAAACAATTTCTTATTATAAATATGAATAGGTAAGCCATGGCTGAGCATGTTCAAATGGTCATTTATCTCCCAGCTGTCAATTCACCACATATGTTGCATGCTTCGGAAAACTGTCTTAGCTTGAAGATAAATCCCTTCCTAACATGTCGAGGGAATAGCATAATGGATAACAACATATTTGTACCTGTTAGTAGTCAGGGTGCCATCAGTTTTGTGTAAATCTTCAACATCTTTGGCTAAAATGCAGCCTACCTTATCTTTGGTCTTCAACATGCTTCACTATGGATACTGTATTTTGGTTTTGGTGCCACTCTCTTCTCTGTTATAGAACACACCATCACTAAATGCTACCCATTTGAAGATGGGTTCATCTGTAAGGTACGCACTCCTTCAGCTTTGTTGTCCCATTGTTTTAGACATAATTTCCATTTCAGCCTTTTGATTTTATCTTTTTTATATCTTATAAATAGTTGTACATCCATTGTGTATCTTACTGTCCTAACGGTCACATTCATACCTGGATTTACAGTTAGGACATTTACGAGCTCTCTACCAGATTATCATGAGTTATGAGGGCTGTTCAAAAAATACGCGGACTGTTTAAATTACGCGGCTCCAGTAGGTTCCAGGGGAATCCGCTTGGTGTCGCTAGGTTCGCACAGATCAGCTGATTACGACGTCATTTCCCGATTGCAGATATCTTCATTTGTGTATTAGCTACGTGGTTTTAAGTGAAGTGCGATTTTTTCGTTTGGCGGATTTCAGAATGAATGACCTGAAGGAGCAACGACTTGCTGTGAAATTTTGTGTTAAACTTGGAAAATCTGCGACTGAAACTTATGCTATGCTTAACACGGCTTACGGTGATGTTACTGTGAAGCGTCCGGCATGTTTCAAGTGGCATGAACGTTATAAAGATGGTCGACAGTCCATTGAAGATGATGATCGTCCTGGACGTCCTTCCACGTCAACTGACGACCCACACGTCGACAAAATCAACACCCTGGTGCGGGCAAATCGACGTCTGACTGTCAGGGAGATTGCTGAAGAATGTGGGATATCAGTTGGATCTTGTTACGAGATTTTGACCGAAAAATTGAAGATGCACCGCGTTGCTGCGAAATTCGGCCCTCAGAACTCGTGAGTTTTTGACCAAACACTCGATCACTGTTCTTCCCCACCCCCCTACTCACCTGACCTTGCTCCTTGCGATTTTTTCTTGTTCCCCAAACTCAAAAGACCCTTGAAAGGAAGAAGATTTGAGACGATACCCGAGATTAAGGCAAATGCGACGAAGGAGCTGGAGGACATTACAAAAGAAGCGTACCAGGACTGTTTCAACAAGTGGAAACACCGTTGGGATATGTGTGTGCGTTGGGGAGGAGAGTACTTTGAAGGGGTCCCAGACTTGTAACTTCTAAATAAAGTACATTTTGTTTTATGACATCAGACCGCGTATTTTTTATCAGACCTCGTACATCACTTCTGAGGAGTATGCGCCTTCTGACCTGACCGCTTAACAGTATTACTTTTGCATTCATTCTTGAAAGATCCAACTCAACTCGTACTGAAAACAAAATTTCGCATCATTTTGATTTTTACAAATATATCACGTAACATTTCTGTTTTGGAACCAAGAATGGATTCACCACATTATTACTGGGAATAGTATGATTACCTATACTTTTATGTTACTGTAGTAGCGCTATCTAATTGGTTGTAAGAAAACAACACGTGACTACACTCTGGTTCAGTGCAGTTTCATATAATAGAATGTCAGCAGTCCCATGATATTCACATTCTATACTGATTTTATTCACTCTTTCCAAAATCATTTCCAATACTGTTTGTGTGTGTGAGTATTTTTCGAAACATTTCAAAACAGCTAGGATTTTCGTTGAGTTAGCTATTACAAGAGATAACCTTATGGAGCATGGCTTCACGTGAACGTAACACGTTTTTCTTAAAATATATTTTTCTTCAGTACTGATGCTTTTCATACCATTTCAACATTTACGAACGACAAGGATCTTGTCACAGCATGTCGCGTCGTTTTGTTTTGTTTAATTTTGTTACAGATATCACATAAAGAACGAGGCGTGATCAAACAGTTCTAAGACGTCTTCTGTTACAAGTGCCAGTACAGAGACACTGATCTTCACTGATGTGTGTTAAAGTACAAATATTGATCTACCCCAAGAACAAGCCATTTCTTTAGACTTTATACCCGTGTTGCTAAGACCTTTTCAAAGACAGACGTATCTATTGTTCCTGTCGTAATAAAAATGGACAGGAAAGATAAACAACGTGTTTGCATCAAGTAATCTCTTTTCCTTCAGAAACTGGTAAGAAATCAACAGTATTTTGGGGCTTGATGCACACAGTTAATTTTATTGGTTATCTACTTGTGTGCTACGTGACATACAAATAATTCTTTTGAAAAATAAACTAATAAAAATTCATAAATAAATAACCACTAATTATAGGACCGTCATGGCCAAGTAGGTTAAGGCATTCGACTCGTAATCCAAAAGTCGCGGGTTCGAATTCCCGCCACACCAAAGATGCTCGCCTTTTCAGCCGTGGGGCGTTATAATGTTACGGGCAATCCCATTATTCGTTAGAAAAGAGTAGCCCAAGAGTTGGCAGAGAGTGGTGATGACTAGCTGCCTTCCCTCTAGTCTTACACTGCTAAATTAGGGACGGCTAGAGCAGATAGCCTTCGTGTAGCTTTGCACAAAATTCCAAACAAACCAAACCTTTATCCCACCTCCAGCATTTACACACGCAGTTTTTTTGTTGTTTTTTTTGCAATTTAGGTCATCTTTTACAATCGCGCAACGTCTCACTTCCAGAACAACGGCCGCGTAAATGATGGTTGGACTTACAATGGTCATTTGTTTAACCCCTGATGAAGGGAAGTTAGTTTTCCGAAAGCACTCGGACTATTGGCATTGCTTACATATCATCAAAAAACAAAGTTGTCCATATACTCTAGTTCTTACATCTTTTTAGAGTGAAACAGAAAACAAAATATACAAGTCATTATTACTTATACAATAAAACTAATTGTTGCAAACGTTGTGAGAGCCAGGAATCACTTGAAGCTAAATTAACAAGTGCTGAAATCACTGGCAAAAAAATGGCTACATTAAACTGTCTAATGGTGGATCAACGCTATGTTGAACCATTTAACGGTGGATCATTGATATATTGAATCATCTATATTACATACAAATGTTAATTCATTTCGTGAATATGAGAACCAGGCAGTCACTTCAGTTAACCTTCGTTTCATTCCGAGATATATTTAGCACATAGTAGATTTCAAGTGAAAAACTGATTTCGGATATAATTCAAAGCTTTAACTTTCATGAAATAGTGAAACTTGATGAGGCATTTGTTTTTCCTTATGACTATTATCTACACGCAGAGACATTGTATTCATTTTTATGCACACGCACATACAATTATAAGACATTTTTTGTGTTTGTAGATAAGTCAGAAAATGTATTAACATTTTTGTCTTACGTCACTGTTAGGCAATAGACATCCTTATTTGAAAAGCGTGTTGTCATTAACTTATCTTATACAGTACCCTTAAGTATCTCCGAAAAACTCTTCTGTATACAAGAATAAAAAATACTAAAATAAGTTGCGTTTTGTTTCTCTGTTGAATTTGCATGCAAAGCAACTATAACGTTATCTACACTAGCCATCCCTAATTTTGAAGTGAGAGACGAGAACGTTTATTTTCCGAGAAAATCGGGCTTATTTGTTTCCTTGAATTTCTCACCAAGCTACACAGAGGCCCAATAAGGGGACGGGCTCGAATCCTCGTCGCATCAAACATTCTCGCCCTTTCAGCCGTGTGAGCATTACAATGTAACAGTCAATCCCACTATTCGTTGGTAAAAGGGTAGCCCAAAAGTTTACGATGGGTGGTGATGACTAGTTGCCTTCCTTCTAGTTTTGCACTGCAATATTAGGGATGACTAGCGTAGATAACCCTCGTGTAGCTTTGCGCGAAATTCAAAAACAAACAAACAAACCTACACAACTGCCTATGCTAGCCGTCCCTAATTTTGAAAAGACAGACAAAATGAAAAACGGCGTGTTAACAGTACCCGCTGCCTCCGCTTGAGCTGCTTATAGTAGAACGTATAACAAGATTTTGTTGTTACTTTTATGATAAACCCAGATCACAAAATGCGGACGACGATTTTTTTTTCTTGGAAATAACGTGACAGTTTGATGATACGGGGATTCGAACGCCGTAACCACCTGCTCATGTTGGTCCCATAAGGGGATGGAATCTCAGATCCACAGTCTTGCACGTTAACCACAAGGCCACGCTCGATCACATCGAATTATGATATCAAGTTGTTAATACGGGTTTCAGCGTGTATTTGCCTGTATTTACAAGCTGTAATCAAAAACCTGTCAATATATACTGTCATCGTTCACATACACTGCATAACAATTTTTTTGAAAAGTTTTGCTTCATCACGTAGAAACTCTGAGAAATAGACAGTTAACTGTTTACCGGCAATAACGTATTTAGTTGCGTTTGTGTTTCTAATACGCTATGAAGTTCAACATAATTAAAAGTGTTTTGCTCCTGATTTTCGTTTGTATTTAATGTCCGGTGCATCACGTTGCAGTGTCCAACAGTAGTCAGCAAGCATTGACGGATTCCAGTTGCCCTGATATCGCTTTTCCATTGTAGCAAAACTGAAGATTTTGATGAAACAGTACGTGATGGGCAAATTTGGATGTGATTTTCGTGATCAGCAGCCAAAAATCTGTAAGGAACACCCAACAGTGTTCAAGAAGCAAAAACTAGAGGATCTCTAGCCGAGTGGATGACAAACAAGGTTTCCATAAATAAGATCCACAACTGATATAGCCCATCACAGTAATTAGTCCTTTGAACCTTTCTGAAGTCTGCAGCCATAGATTAGCATAAAACCAAATTAATATCTACGTACAAAAAACACTAAGTGCTAATTAATAAGTAAGTTATTCACTTTTGAGTTTTTGAGTAGAGTCAACATGCGACAGTAATTTGACTGATTAGAAAATAAGTTTGGCTTTATTCGTTAACTAGTTTGTTTTGTTTTTTGTAGTAATATTTGTTCATTTTCAGTGTATTCCACAGTACAATTAGAACTTTATGCTTTTGTATTCTCCATAGAGTTTAATTTTTGTTTTAATACATGTAGAAGAGAAAGGTTACGAATACATAAACTTACATTTCTATTGATTTATACTGTAGATACTGGAAATCACTTACTAGTATCTTACATTACACTTGAGATCTGTGGATGTAGGTGTTTCCCTCTGGGGTATTTAATTGAAGAAAGAAAAGAAATGTGGATATTAAGTGATTAGTCTGGCGTTTATGTGACTGTCTACATTTGTTTCTTGAACTATTTATTGCTAAAAAAAAAAGTAAAGATAATTAGATGTGGTAGAACAGACATAACCTAAGGCCTGTTCATGGTTTTTACGTTAACTCCTGAATGTCTTAATTAATCACGTTAGGGATACACTTTAATAATGTAAACAACAACTTGCTATTATTTAAATGAGCTTTGAAATTAAGTAAAAACATCACGAACGGCATTATATATATATGTGTGTGTGTGTGTAAATGTTTAGAGCTGCGTTATTTGCACAAAGCTACACAATTGACTATTTACTTTCCGTCCACCTTGGGGAATTGAACTTTGAATTGTCTCGTATGGTAAGTACGTAAACGTCTGGGCCTTCATGGCCAAATGATTAGAGCACTTGTCTCTCAATCTGAGGGTGTCGACTTTGAATCTCCTTCATACAAAACATACTCGCCCTTTCAGCCATCGAAGCGTTACAATGTGACGGTCAATCCAACTATTCGTTATTAAAAAAAAAAGTAGCTCAAGAGTTGGCGAAGGGTGGTAGTGACTAGCTGCCTTCCCTCTAGTCTCATGCTGCTAAATTAGGAACGGCTAGCGCAAATAACTCTCGTGTGGCTTTGCGCGAAATTCAAAAGAAACCAAACCAAAACCATAAACTTACAGCTGACCTTATGTATACAAACAAATGTGGTATTCCCTGATTGACCATATTTTATCAGCTTCAGCAGTTCAACTTAATAATGCTACTTGGTAGTGATTTACCAAATCAGTTTATAAACGATGACAATTACAGTTTTTGTTTATTTTCTGTTAACCCCTGATAACATTCAGATCCCCACCCTAGAGGGAGAGGATATCTTGAGTTGGAAGATAAGTTATCACATACTTTCTAGAGGGAGGGGATATCTTGAGTTGGAAGATAAGTTCTCACATACTTTCTAGAGGGAGGGGATATCTTGAGTTGGAAGATAAGTTATCACATACTTTCTAGAGGGAGGGGATATCTTGAGTTGGAAGATAAGTTCTCACATACTTTCTAGAGGGAGGGGATATCTTGAGTTGGAAGATAAGTTCTCACATACTTTCTAGAGGGAGGGGATATCTTGAGTTGGAAGATAAGTTATCACATACTTTCTAGAGGGAGGGGATATCTTGAGTTGGAAGATAAGTTATCACATACTTTCTAGAGGGAGGGGATATCTTGAGTTGGAAGATAAGTTCTCACATACTTTCTAGAGGGAGGGGATATCTTGAGTTGGAAGATAAGTTATCACATACTTTCTAGAGGGAGGGGATATCTTGAGTTGGAAGATAAGTTCTCACATACTTTCTAGAGGGAGGGGATATCTTGAGTTGGAAGATAAGTTATCACATACTTTCTAAACTGTTACCTAGAGATCTCAACTGGCATCATAATGATAGCTCCATAACTAAGACAAAACTGTGTATTTTCTGTTAATCACTATATATGAGAAAGCGATTTTTTTGTAAGTTTTACTAAACGTATACTAAAACCAGGCCCGGCATGGCCAGGTGCGTTAAGGCGTTCGACCTGTAATCCAACCGTCGCGAGTTCGAATCCTCGTCGCACCAAACATGCTTGCCCTTTCAGCTGTGGGGACGTTATAATGTGAAGGTCAGTCCCACTATTCGTTGGGTGGTGATGACTAGCTGCCTTCCCTCTAGCCCTTCCAGATAGCCCTCGGGTAGCTTTGCCCGAAATTCAAAAACAAACAAAAGAAATACTAAAACCTATAGATGATTTAATACACAGAAGAAGACGCCTTCTACACATTTTAGAAAGAATCAAAACGTATTTAGAGATTATATGACTGTGAAGATTATTATTATTGGCCATATATCGTATCTATGGTTTTATTGTGAATTTTAAAAGAAATAATTAACATATCAGATCTTTAAAAAATACTGCGTTTTTTTAATTAAAACTGTAACTAACATTATCAGAATGGCTTCCATCAAAAGAAATACGACAAGTGCCTTGAGAAAGAAAATGAAACTCTCTTTAAGATATAAAAACAATCTGTGTATCTAATAGAATGCCATGTATGAAACTTGAAAGATATCTCTGTAAACCTGTTGGGAGTTTCACTCAAGAAAAATGATTTATTATTACTTTTTTATCGTCGTATGCTAGAATTGTCTCGCAGTTTCAATATTTCGAATCAAACTGTTCACGATTTATGACGTAACGCGTACAGCATTACATATGTTAACTTTGTTAAACACGGCCGTTACGCAAGTACTAAATTATACAAAATAAAATACATAAACACGAAGGCAGCACATAGAGCATTATGTATACATACATACATCTAACTTTACAGGCGAGGTCATAATTTTACGTATTAAGATAAGTAATGCTATATACATCATGGTGGGGCCCAGCATGGCCAGATGGTTAAAGCACTCGATTCGTAATCTGAGAGTCGAGAGTTCGAATTCCCGTCGCACCAAACGTGGTTACCCTTTCAGCCGTGGGGGCGTTATAATGTGACGTTCAATCCCACTATTCATTGGTAAAAGAGTAGCCCAAGAGTTGACGATGGGTGGTGACGACTAAGTGCCTTCCCTCTAGTCTTACACTGCTAAATTAGGGACGGGTAACGCAAATAGCCCTCGTGTAGCTTTGCGCGAAATTCAAAACAGAATAAACCAATCATCATTCACAAATCAAAGTTAAAATTCGGATGAAATTAAGATTAACAGCAATTATGCGAAACGCGAGAAACTGTTGTGCTAAAATGGTTTTGTCTTCTTTTGCCACAAGATCACTTAATAATCATACCTTTAGTGCTTTTAATTCAATTTAGTTTAAAGAGCATTTCGTTACGTTCTTTCAAACAGTGTGTTTCAGTTTTTCTTTTAACCAGAAAGCTACATAATTTCCCACAAAGCTAAACGAGGACTGTCTGCGCTAGCCGTCCCTAATTTAGCAGTTTAGGACTGGAGGGAAGGCACCTCATCACCACCTACTGCCAACTCTTTTACCAACGAACAGTGGGATTGACCGTCACTTTATAACGCCCTCGCGGCTGAAAGGGCAAGCATGTTTGGTGTAACGAGAATTCAAACCCGCGACCCTCGGATTACGAGTCGAGTGCCTTAACCACCTGGCCATGCCGGGCCGTTTCGTTTAAAGTTCGTACAAATAAAAACGAAGGCTATCTACACTAGTCGTCCATAATTTAGCAGTGAAAGACATCATCACCCACTCTCAGCTCTTGGGATACTCTTTTTATCAACGAATAGTGAGATCGAGCACGTTTGGTTAAAAGGGAATTCGAACTTGAGACTCGCAGATTGCGAGTCGAGTGCCTTTACCACTTGGCCATGCCGTGCCGTTTCGTTTAAAGTTCGTAGAAATAAAAACGAAGGCTATCTACACAAGTTGTCCATAATTTAGCAGTGAAAGACATCGTCACCCACTCTCAGCTGTTGGGATACTCTTTTTATCAACGAATAGTGAGATCGAGCACGTTTGGTTAAAAGGGAATTCGAACTTGAGACTCGCAGATTGCGAGTCGAGTGCCTTAACCACTTGGCCATGCCGTGCCGTTTCGTTTAAAGTTCGTAGAAATAAAAACGAAGGCTATCTACACAAGTTGTCCATAATTTAGCAGTGAAAGACATCGTCACCCACTCTCAGCTCTTGGGATACACTTTTTATCAACGAACAGTGAGATCGAGCACGTTTGGATAAACGGGGATTCGAAGCTGAGACTCGCAGATTGCGAGTCGAGAATCTTAACCATCTGGCCATGCCAAACCAATTCGTTAAAAGCGAAAACGTCATCCAAAATCTCTAACGGATCAGTAAAGCCTTTAAAATCGTTCTGAGAATTATGCGATATCGTAAAATAACAAGATTAATAAAATGAATCCATGTGTAGAATCTTCTTTTAGTAAAAAATATATTGGCAGACTGCGAGAGTTGCAGAGGAAGGCTACTGGAGGAACTTAAATACGATCTTGTTTTTCTAGGAACAAAAAACCTGGGGCGTCTTAGTTTAGCTCAAAAGACTTAAGACAAACTATCGTTAGATCCAGTTGTTTTTCACTTCTATTTCTTTTATATAGAAGATTTCACTTCTATTAATATATTGTTTTGTTTTTTTTATTTTGCGCTAAGCTACTCGAGGGCTATCTGCGCTAGCCATCCCTAATTTTGCAGTGTAAGACTAGAGGGAAGGCAGCTAGTCATCACCACCCACCGCCAACTCCTGGGCTACTCTTTTACCAACGAATAGTAGAATTGACCCTCAAATTATAACGCCCCAACGGCTAAAAGGGCGAGCATGTTTGGCACGACGAGGATTCAAACCCGTGACCCTCAGATTACGAGTTGCACGCCTTAACCCACCTGGTCATGCCGGGCCAGATCCAGTTGGATAATGGAATAATTAAAATAATATTTAGGATGAAAGGAAAACGTCAGATTAGAAGTTCGGAACGTCTTCCTTGCGTTATCAATATAAACATTTTTTGGCGGTTGTAACATTTAACCAAGATAATCACTAGTTTGACTACAATTTGCGCAATTTAACTACTTATATCAAAACAATCCGATAGTAATTATATACATATCAGATTCCCCAACAAGAAAAAACTAAAGTTGTCTCGGCCATTAACCTGTCAGTCTAACTTCATGTTCTATATTATTATTAAACTTAGACTAAACTTGTAATGAAAATTCCAACCTACAGTGAAACTATCATCTCATATTAAAACAATAAAAAACGAAAAACAAGGCTTCACAATCAACGTGAGAGTATACCGAGATGGACGTTGTATTAAATTGGATGTTTACTTAACTTCACAATCAATCTTCTCTGGAGTTCAAGGTTCGGGTTCAATAATTTAAAAAAATGTGCAAAGAAATAATAACGGTAAAAGAAGAGAAGAAAAACTCAGTAAAACCCATGAAACATATTTCAACCAACAAGAGAGTAGTCTGCTCGTAAAGATGTGAAAACAAAGGATATTCCAACGCCATAAGTAAAAGAATAAAGAAAATCCAAGAACTCAACTATTTCAAAAGTTTCTAATTATAAAAGACAGCATCTGACACGATTCCTTGAAACGTGTGTATAGAACAAAATTTGTTGTTATTCTGACTTTCTTTATACAATCAATACAAGCATGTACATATGCAAGAAGATAACTCGCACGTGTCAAACTCTTGAGTGCAAGACGTTCTTATTAAGACTGCGCATGATCTCACATTAAGACAAGTGACAGAGTTGTTCTTCATCGCTCCCTCAGCACCGGGTGAGTTGACAAAACTTATCTATCGCCAAATCCCAATATATCGTTATCATTTTAAATATATTTTATCTAATCACATTTTAAAATCACCGTAAGAATACATCAGATGATATTTTATCATTTTTACCTTTAGCTTCTAGATGGAAACATTACCTTAGAAACAATTACAGAAAAACCTGTTTCTTTAAATAAATGAGTGTAAAACACGACAATGTTTGTTTCAACTTGAACTTTTATCCTGATAAGCCAGTGTTTGTCACCAGAGTCGGTTTCTTATTTACGTAGCAAAACAAACTTTATTTTGTTACTCTACTCTTGAATAATAAAATTTGATTGTTTGTTCTTGAATTTCGGACAAACCTACATGAGGGCTATCTGCGTTAGCCGTCCCTAATTTAGCAGTGCAAGGCTAGAGGGAAGACAACTAATCATCACCACCCAACGCCAACTCTTAGGCTACTCTTTTACTAACAAACAATAGGATTGACCGTCACATTATAACGCCCCCACGGCTGAAAGGGTGAGCATGTTTGGTGTGACGGGAATTCGAACCCGCGACCTTTGGATTACGACTCGAGTGCCTTAACCATCTGGCCATGCTAAGCCAACTGTATAGTGAACAGAGACTAATTGTGCAATCGTGCATAAGAGAAGCAAGTGAAATAAACGAGTGTGTGTGTGTGTGTGTGTTTTCTTTTAGCAAAGCCACAAAGGCTATCTGCTCAGCCCACCGAGGGGAATCGAAGAAATAAACGAGATAATATTACCACATGAAACGGGCTTGGCAAGAAAACACGTTAATTAAAGCTGCAGAGAGCGAACAAAATTTAACATACTGTGAGTAACTTGAGTAACGTAACAAAATAACAAGGGTTTTTATCTAGGATTGAGGTAGGAAGAGGTCAATGGTCCGAATTCCGATGAAGAAGTTGAGCAATTGTCATGATTCAAATTTAGTTACCTAGATAATTTAGTTCATTAGGACCAATAATAATGGTCTACTTTATTTATTCTTTGAGTAACAAATAACTACTATATCTGTTTAATTTCATTTTAACTTGATAAAACTGAATAAATAATTAACAGGGTATCATTCTTTAGCTTCATTGCAAATAATGCATTTTCACTCTGAAAGCCTCCACACTGACACAGCGATACGTCTGTAAACTTATACTGCTACAATCCAGGTTTCGATACTCGTGATGAGAAGAGCACAAATAGTCAGCCCATTGTATAGCTTTGCGCTTAACTTTAAACAAACAAATCAGTCTAGAACCTTTCAAAAGAATAGTTGTAACAGAATTAAACTAAGCTCGATCTATTTCTTGTAGTACACGATGTTTGTTGTGCTTATATTAATCTCTGAAAATTCAAACTCCCTAAAGACATTTTAATACCGAATGGGCGATATAATGTAACAGCTAATCCCACTATTCGATGGTAAAAGAGTAGCCCAAGAGTTAGCGGTTGGTGGTGATGACTAGCTCCATACTCTCTAGTCTTACACTGCTAAATTAGGGACGGCTAGAACACAACAATTGATTGGCTTGCATGGCAGAATCTGTCTTGCCAACCTGATATGATCTCAAGGGCATCTGCAACTGCATGGATTAATTCTAAAAAGACAATGACTGAGTCATGCCTCTCAACCCACCGGGTGGGGCAGAGACCTTTCAAACTTTTTTTTTCGATTCAGGTGCTTTATTCTCCACCGAAAGAGCCAAAACGTGCTTTCGTTTGGGTGTATTGAGAAAGTTTTCAATGCTGGAAATTACTCCCATGCAATTTCGCACAGGAACTTCTTTACAAGCATCAGAAATTGCCAAGTTTATGGAATGGACACTGCTGTGTACATAGGGTGCAAGTGGGAATTTACCAGTTATGTGTCTCTGGACAAAATTGAATTTCCCACTCATAGAGGCAGCACCGTCGTGCCCTTGTCCTCAGGTAAGCCATGTCAATACCATATTTTGTCAGATTGGTTATGATAACATCAGCCAAGTTTCTGCCTGTCACATCATAAACAGGTATAAATTGCAAAAAAAATCTTCTTTCATTACAACAGAGTTGTCATTGGCATGCAAATATCTAACACACAGCAAAAACTGTTCAATGCCTGAAATATCTGTTGTTTCATCAGCTAATACTGATAAACACTTTGCAGCATTAACCCTGTTGACCAAAGCATCAAGAACATGAGTATTACAGACATTGATAATTTTATTTTGAATTTGAAGACTCAGATACGTAGCATTCCTCTTTGTATTCTTTAGGCTTGCTGAAAGCTTGACATCACCCTTTGTCCTGTAGCGCAAAATTGCCCGAAAATTCCCATCATTATTGATTGGCTCCTCATCAGTTTCACCAACAAACATTGGACTAGAATCATATTTTTTCCCTCAAAGCTAAACCCTGTTTCCCACACAGCAATACAGCATCAACAATAGGCATTAAATATTGCCGGTTCTGTTCAATTTCTTGTTCATAAGTTGTACCAAGCTGCAAATGTACAGATGAACTTGTGTTTACGAGCTATAGAAAATTATTAGCTTTTTCTTTGCTGTCTTTGTGGTACTGTTTCAATTCATGTGCCTTGAAGTCTTCAACAGCCTTTTTTCAGTTTGTGTATGGAAATTTCACTCGTTGTCCTAATTTCTGGCTTTCAACACCAGCACCATCAGGAGCAAAAAGACAGCAGTACTTGCAGAAAGCACCCTTTGCATGTTGACTGTAGAGTAGCCATCTCCACTGTGAAAGCCAACGATACAGAGTGTTTGCATGATTTTTAATACAATATTAATATAATGAGGAGTCGACTTACCTGTTTACCAATGCTGACATCATCAGAAATGTAATTTCCAATGTCCCAGACTGAACCTGAGGTGGTAGTGACAGCACTGGTAGAAGGCCACGTTGATGACTCTGACAATTCAGTTGACAATTCTGATTCAACCTGATTGGCTGCAGCAGATTGATCAGGTTCAGCCTCATGAATGGGTTTAAAGAACCCATGCAGTGTCTTTTGCTTTTTCAGGCTTGACAGAGTGAATGATTGTTTATCGCAACGTCACATTCATAGTATCATGGTGCCACCCACTGTTTATTTGTGAAATTAATTCTTGAAATGCAGGGAACCTGAACATACACTATTCATGGTATTTTAATACAGTTTATAGGCACTATACATATATTTTTCACTCTCCTGAGTGACTCTACATTTTATATGTTGATGACAGGACTGTAGGCCTACTTTGCTGGGCCTGATAACTATATATTTATTTATGATTTAAAAAATAAGACAAACACCTCAGTGTGCCATTCTGAAATTTGCCAAAAAGGTGGTCTCAGAATGCATAATTCAGGCGTTTTATTAAAATTTTATTAATGTTTTTATTTTAAAATTTCCCGAGTGGCATGCCCCGGACCACCTAGCATGGCTTCGCGCCTGCGGCGCTTGCATCAAGCACTCAAACTAACCTCTCCTCAATGGCCATTTTTGGTTACGCACGTGCACGATGGTTATTTGCGCAAGCCATCCCAAAATTGTTTGTAACTTTAAAGTTTAATTATGTTTATATCTCTCTAAAAGTGTTAATACATTTACGGAAATAACAATGAAGAAAATTAAAAAAGTAAAATGAGAAATTAAAATGAAGCAGATTTATTAAGAAAGAAAAGTTAGAAATAACACATAAGCATCCGTGTATAATTATAATTACCGAAAATAAACTCTCTATAGATAGTGAAAGTGTAATTTTAAAACGTGTAAACCTTAATGGAACGGAAAGAATGATTCATAGAGTAAATGAGGATATTAGTTCAGACGAATTGAAAAATATTATCAGATGTTCAGTCATATCACAAGTGAAAAGCATAATATTTAAAAATGATATACACGGTACGACACTAGCACTTACCTTTGAAAATAGGAATTTACTTAAACTAGTGTTGTTATTTTTTAAGTTCAAGCATTTATTCTCCTCCTATGCGACGTTTTAATAGTAATGGTCAAAGATTCAGACATCTTGCTGCAGTAGGCAAAGTTAAGGAAAAGTGGTGGGAGAAAAGTACGAATACAAGAAACGTGCTAATAAATTACTTATTATATTTGTGGTGTTTGTCACAGTGCAGAGTATGGGGTGTAATAGGTGAACCGATGAAGGCCATGCGCTTGAGTTTGACTTTTCACGAGTCACCAATGAATTTATTTCAATTCCACAAAGACAGTTGTGTAAGTAGCTGAGTGAGCACACAGACCAGTAACTCGAGTAATTTACGTGCGAAGCAAAGAATCGATTCGGAGAATGGTGATACAAACAATATACAATACTTTATTCTACATCCATATCTAATATATTGACAATGAAAGTACCGAAAGTACCTTGAAACAGCTCTTTATGAAGCATATCAAAGGCTTCGTTTTGCTCACGTAATTGTTTATTAAGTAAACCTTCTATTAGGTTCGTTAAATCTAACACTTTGTTGAATACGTTATCCACTAAATTGTGACGACGTGAAATGTATAAAAACATAATCCAGTTTCAGATAGAGAACTTATTACAACATCATATGTTAGAGAAGGTCTCAATCGAAACTTACGGAGAGCTTGCTTGCTCAAAACAGGCAGTCTTCTCCACTATTGTAGAGGCCTAGCATGGCCAAGCGCGTAAGGCGTGCGACTCGTAATCCGAGGGTCGCGTGTCCGCGCCCGAGTCGCGCTAAGCATGCTCGCCCTCCCAGCCGTGGGGGCGTATAATGTGACGGTCAATCCCACTATTCGTTGGTAAAAGAGTAGCCCAAGAGTTGGCGATGAGTGGTGATGACTAGCTGCCTTCCCTCTAGTCTTACACTGCTAAATTAGGGACGGCTAGCACAGATAGCCCTCGAGTAGCTTTGTGCGAAATTCCAAAAAAACAAAAAATTGTTTCAACTTAAGTGTATGTAAGTCACACACGAGTAATTCAAGTTTCTTTCCTGGAAGCCTTTCTAATGTGAAAAATGTCAGGAAAAAAATGTCTCAGAATGGGGTAAAAGATATCTCTAAACGGGAGAAATTATTAAAGTTTGTTTGTTTCGCGCAAAGTCAGAAGAGGGTTATCTGCGTTAGCCGTCCCTAATTTAGGAGAGTAAGACTAGAGGAAAGGCGACTAGTCGTAACCACCCACCACCAACTCTTGGGCTGGTCTTTTATCAACGAATAGTAGGAGTGACCGAACATTATAACGCCCCCACGACTGAAAGTGCGAGTATGTTTGGTGCGACAGGGATTTGAACTCGCAACTTTCCTATTACCAGTCGAGCGCCTCAACCACTTGGCCATGCTGGACTTCTTAACATTTAAGTAGAAATGAAAGTTAAATAGTATGCTTTCATGTATGATTAGGTTGAAAGGTGAACAGGAAAGGATATAACACACCTAAATGTGGCACAAGGAATAACAGAGAGACATAGATATATAGTAAAATCAAGTTATCAGTTTTTAAGGTAGATGGCTTATCTTGTTCGGCACATACACAAAGAAATATAGATAAAATTAAAGTCATTATTAAAGTTGCGGTAAAGTGCCTTAATATAATCTATATTTATTGTGACCAATTAAACGCAACCCTAATTAAACCCATGTGAATAAATCTAGCCATCAATTTATCAGCACAAATAAGGAGTTTTTTCCATCATAATTTGGTATGATAGGAATTTAATTCATAAAAAAAATCTATAGGTGCGTCTAATGAGGCACCAGGTGTGACTTGTGTTCGAGAATCATGTTTCAAGTTCCCGGATATACAAACATAAGAAAAGATAGAAGCTTCTGAAGTGAGATTTGCGTATGTATTAAATAATGTATAAATTACATAGAATTAATAGACTGGTATATGGCGATTCTTAAGTAAAATGTACTGTTGTTGGCATATATAAAAATAATGTTTCAGTGATAATTCTTAATTCTTATAATAATTTAAATTACAGTAGAAAGGAGGCGTTAAGTAGAAACAGAAATAACAGTCATTCCTTGAAAAATTAATTATGTCAGAAAAATATTATGTGCGTTTGAAACTACGTTAAAAGTAATAACTAAGCTAAGCTAATAATCAATTATTATGTCTGTATCTCTCCTATATCATTTTATTTTAATTATTATGTCTGTATCTCTCCTATATCATTTTATTTTAAGATTTTCTACTTTGCCAGAAAAACGTTTACAGAAACACAGGACTTGAATATATTCAACATGATAAATAGAATAAAGTACAGGTGAATAGATATTTTAACTTTAAAAAATGTGGTTGATAATACATATTTAGAAAACATTAATTTAATAGGAGAGCATTTTATCAAAAGGGAATAGTGATAAAAGTTTTGATGGTGAATATAAACATTAAAAAACAAGTTTATTGGAAGAAAATATATTTTAAGTAACGGGAGAGAAGTAGATCGACCACTAATAAAGTGATACGAAGTAAGAAAAATTATAGCGACAAAAGAAAAGAATCCTGTTCTTCAGAAAATAATGAAATTTGATACGAATTAATTAGAAATACGGGTGATACTGAAATTTTTATTATTTTAAGTTGTTCAATATGAGTTGAAAGAAAGATAAGGTAACAAAAGAATTAAAAAATTCGGTAGTAGTTTTAGTTCAAACACTAGGGAAGACATTTTCTCCTTGTGTGTATGGTTCCACTATGGAAGAATATTTATCTTCTGTATATGTATATACACATATACTTCTTCGAGTTAGAAAAGAAGGGTGTGTGTGTGTTTCTTATAACAAAGTCACATCAGGCTATCTGCGGAGTCCATCGAGGGGAATCGAGAGCATAAACAACCAATTATGTAGCTTTGTGTTTAATTACTACCAGTCTTTGCTCTTACAGCATAAGTTACTGAAGAGAATTAAAGAATTTGAAAAACTATTTCCTTCTACTGTCTCTCCCCTCTTCCACTAAAACTCTACAGTTACGTCACTTGTATCCCACAAGTACCTGTTGTAGATTATCTTAGTGGTACATAAAATATTATCGTAAGAAAAAACGATTTGGGACCAGACTCAAAATGACCAACGCAGGATAAAAATGCATGATAATGTATCACTTACATCCAGTGAAGATGAAGACGCACCCTAGCGACACAGCAGATTGTCTGTGGACTCACACCGCTGGAAATTGGGTTTTGATACCCGTGATGGGCATAGCACTGATAGCCCATTGTTTAGTTTTGCGTTTATTTCCAAAAACAAACAAACAAGATGAAGACGGTTGACAAGACACAAAACATTTTTATTTGCCAAAGTTTTGCACATTTTGGAATATGCTTATTTCATATTCAGCGAAAACTGAAAATAATGTTATAGCCATAATTACTAACTAATTTATATATATATATGTTTTATATATATATATCTAAAACAGTAATTGAAGTGGAAAATGGAAGGAAGCAAAAATTGTCGAACGTATAAAAGGAGTAGCACAAATTATAAATTACATGAAATATCAAGTTATATATATTTTTAACAAACGTTTGGTTGTTAAGTGAAACTACTTAGAATAACTTTAGGCCTAACGATGTCTGTAGATTTTTTAAGATCCGTACGGTATTTATCCTTCTTTAATGAGGACTTTTAAAGTCCTGTAGTAAAGACAGAGAAATCATTGTATGAAATATTATGACCTGTAGTTTCAACATATAATCAAATAGCTAAGTACCTAGTTATAAGTAACAGACAGTTCCTGTTTAATACTCCTGTATGCCCACAGACTCTAAGATTTTTAAGTGACGTTTTATTTCGCCAACATATCTAGCCTTACGGTCATTAAATGTTCAGTTATACACGAGTAACGACCGTGGAAAAGACTGTATTCGATTTTTGTATTAAAAAAAGTGTTTATTGTGGAGGCTACCTGTATATGTTTGTCTGACTTGAACCAGAGTTTTTGTTAGGTGATTTTTAAGTTGTAAAGTTTGTATACCGATAAAAAGAAAGTAGGTGATGAGGGAATGTTTGGTGGACCATGTACAAAATAACAGGTGTCTAGAATTTATTGTTTAGAAAAGTTGCGATTTATGTTTGTTTAAAGGTCAGTCAAGTAGCCATTGTTTAACAAGTGTTTGTGTAATTTCTTCTTGTAGGGTAAAATAATTCGAGCGGAGATTAAAAATTATGTTTAACAATGACATCACTAGATTTCGTTTCTAGAGATTGTGGATATAGCTTTTAAAATTAGTATAAATGTGTGTATAAAGGCATTTATGAAAATGTACGAGTATAAAGGTGTGTATAAAGGTATCTATAAAAACGTATAGAGATATGAAAAAGGCATTTATAAAAACGTATAGAGATATGAAAAAGGCATTTATAAAAACGTATAAAGGTGTGTATAAAGGCCTGTAAAAATGATTTTACGATAAAAATAAATTTAAAAAATTTACCTTCCTTGGTTTACCTGGTGTCTACAAAGGTAAATATCCTTTTTTTTTCCAGTTTGGACGTAACTTGATATTTTGTTGTTGGGAATTTGGTAAGCCAAGAAGTCTAGAAACGTGAATAAATTATGAATATTTACGTCGGTACGACAACTACTGCCAAAACAGCTGGAAAGTGTAATCTATACAGCGTTTGTAAACGAGAGATAAGAACTTAGGTGAGAAGATTTCTTACCAGTTGTTTCCATGGTAATCTAGAAAACTATTGGATATCGCTTTGTCTCAACTCACCTAGAAGACCCAGCATGGCCAGGTGGGTTAAGGCGTTCGACTCGTAACCTAAGGGTCGCGGGTTCGAATCCCGGTCGCACCAATCGTTGGCAAAAGAGTAGCCCAAGAGTTGTCGGTGAGTGGTGATGACTATCTGCCTTCCCTCTAGTCTTACACTGCTTAATTAGGGCTATCTGCGCTAGCCCTCCCTAAATTAGCAGTTTAAGACTAAAAGCAAGGCAGTCAGTCATCACTACCCACCGCCAACTCTTGGGCTACTCTTTTACCAACGAATACTGGGATTAACCATGACATTATAACGCCCCCACGGCTGAAAAGTCGAACATATTTGGTGTGACTGGGATTCAAACCCGTGATCCTCGGATTACGAGTTGAGTGCCTTAACCACCTGGCCATGCCGAACCACCAGACTAACGAACACACAGTTTACTGTTACTAATAACACACAACATAAGCTATAGTGTCACGATACTTGTGTGAAAATACAACAAACAATAATTATTTTATTACACAGTCGCACCGGCTGTAAATCACATATATTAAATGAAACACCTCCATATGTTCAAGACTGTTTGGTAAAATGATGAGAGTGTATTGTTGTTAACTTCTAAAAATAATTCATTCAAAGAGGTCTTGCACTGACGTCAATAAGACTCATGATCTCCAATTTACTTCGCTGAACAACAGATTTATTTAACATCGTGTGACTCGGAGCTCTAAGTTATTTGAATAACGTGCGTAAAGAGAGGTGAATACAAAAAATAAACAGCATCAAATTTCGAATCCCTGAAAGTAAGTACAACTTTACCGAATTTTACATTAATAAAGAATATATTTTTACGTCAATTCAAAGAACTGCTTTGAGCACGTACAAGTTCGTTTGTTTATTGATAAGCGTAAAGCTAAACATTTGGCTATCTATGATCTGCCCACCATGGGTATCGAAACTTTATTTAAACTCACAGACTTCTGACTGAGCCATCATGGGCTCATCTATAGATGATATAATCAAAAAATAGAAATCGAGAAGTGTTAAGTCAACACTAATGGTAAGATACATACGATATTAAACACTCTTATAATTAATACGCTTGCGTTTGTCTGTCCGGTAATGGCGTAGATTTCTCGATTAAACGCCACAAATCGGATACTGTCAGCAAAAATTTTGTCCGAGAAGTTCTATTTGCATATTGGCTTTTTAGTTCAGAATCGCATTACCTATTGTTGTTTTTTCCTTATTGAAATTTTTAATGCAACGAATATGCTACACGATGGCCCTACGTCGTTGTCATCACGTGACAACTGGGTTTGATTCCAACTTTAGTCCTTTTATTTGCAAAATATATCACACAAACAACATTTAATTCACTGTTGTAATTACCTTTAAACATGATGATTGTACTAAATACAATCACTATGGACTTTATCGACTTATTTAGGTCTAAAGTAAGCTTGCGCAGTTCATTCAAAACCATTTGTTTGTCACTTTGTCCACACTCATTCGGTCTTTTCTGCATATTCAGCTAAGTTTGCCTTCTTTGCAACTTTAAGTTTACTTTGCAATAATTTACCGTCGATTCGTTTAATAGACTGCTGTAAACACATTTTATCTGCTTTGTCTTTAATACAGTTTCATTCTTCGTTTTATCGAATTTCTTTGCTTGAACTCGCAAAACCGTATCATACACTGAACACTCATAACTGTTTCATCCTCTGTAGAGTATTATAATTATCATTACTGTACTTTATCGTTTGCTTTACGTTTAATGTGATTAAATAAAGCTACGTATACGTAGTTTTATTAAATAAAATGTGAGTTTGTTTGTCTGACGTGAAAATTCTTTGCAGATGGACCAAGATTTATTGACCTAATAAATAATACTTGCAAAAAAAAAAAAATAGTTTAGATGCTGTTATGAAAAATAATAGAACAGGGAATATTCAATAGAAAGGTATTTAAAAAAAACTGTATTTTGTGGGTTGTTGCGGCTTCTCAGAAATATCTTTTACTATTATGTAAATCGATTCTAAGGTGTCATTAATGCAAATTCATGTGTGTAAGTAGATATACACAACAAATAAACTATCGTGTAGTGTTCTTCCTTTATTACAGCTCTTTTTACAAGTCTTAACTGATGATTTACTGTATTGAACTTTATGAAATTAGCAGAACTTCCAACAAATTGTGCATTTTCAACTAGCCCCGTATGGCCAGATGGTTAAGGCACTCAGCTCGTAATATGAGAGTCTCGAATTCGAATCCTGGTAATACCAATCATGCTCGCCCTTTCAGCCGTGGGGGCGTTATAAAGTGACACTCAATCCCACTATTCGTTAGTAAAAGAGTAGCTCAAGAGTTTACGGTGGGTGGTGATGACTAGCTGCCTTCCCTCTAGTCTCACACTGCTAAATTAGGGACGGCTAGCGCAGATAGCCCTCGTGTAGCTTTGCGTGAAATTCAAACAATGAACAAAGGTGCAGGAAAAGTGGATGATGAGGGTGAGTAAGCACCCTTCGATTGATGTACGTGGGTGCTCCGCATGAGTGGTTCCCAACAGAAACGAGATTTTTCATTTTGTTTAGTGGTTTTCAGTTCACTTACTACACACTACTAGAATTCTTATAATGTTAATACGTAAGTAACGAAAAGACACATTTCACGACTGTTTGTATAAACATTTTTTTGCGAAATATAAATATAATTATTAATATATCCCTCCAATAAAATTATATTTGGTTAAAATGTAAAGATATTACAGAATGTAATTATTGTTACTACACAGTTTTTTTCATTTTTCGAATGTTTACTTTTTTTTTTTTTTAGGGGGGATTACCACAAGGATAATATTTAAGCATATACTTAGGTTTCACGAAGTTTTCCTACTGTTAGTTGTATTATTTTTAGAATACATACTTTCTGTAGGTTTATTTTTCACAGCAAAATAAAATTATTTGAATTTTTTATATTAAAGAAAATTAAATAAGGCTTGTATTGCGTATCCATAGTTGTTTGCAAACATTAGAATTTTGATATATTTTAAGATAAAACAAATACGTGTTTTAGGCATGCATTGAAATTGAATTAATTTATATACACAGAAGTCTCTTAAATGCTCGAATGTTTTGTTGTTTTTTTAAATCGCTGTTGCAAAAAAAAAACTCAGACTAAAAACGTCTATACCTCTTAAGAAACAATCCACCGCTGGTATAGCGGTAAGTCTACGAACTTACAATCCTAAAATCGGCGGTTCGATTCTCTTCAGTGGACACAGCAGATAGCCCCACCTGGTTTTACTATGAGAAAACACAACACTTAACAGTGTGTGTGTTCTTATAGCAAAACAACATCGGGCTATTTGCTGTGTCCACCGAGGAGAATCGAACCCTTGATTTTAGCGTTGTAAATCCAAAGTACTTATCGCTGTCCCAGCGGTGGACACACTTAACAGACAGGAAGATGCAATTGGTATTTAAAATCAATGTTACTGGTCCTATTATATTTTACGCGGAATTTATCATTTTAATATTGAAAATGATACACTGTTTCACTTCTTCATGTGAATGTACCAAAAAATGAATCAAATTTCATCGCATTTTTCAACTTCATTTTAAATTTTCTTTCATACTTTATAAATAATCTAAGTAACGAAAGTGGTCCAGGTAGTTTGGAGGCGCTCGTCTCGCAGTTTGCGCTTAGCGGGTTCAAATTTCCTTTCCACCGAAACATGTTTTCCCTTTCAGCCGCGGTGGCGTTATAATGTGACAGTCTATACCACTATTCGTTGGTAAGAGTAGTCCAACATTTGACGGTGAGAGGTGATGGCTAGCTTCCTTCCCTTTAGTCTTTTCCTGCGAAGTCCCTGCTGGTTCAGCGGCACGTCTACGGAGTTGCAATGCAAAAATCAGGGGACGATTTCCGTCGGTGGACTCAGCAGATAGCCTGATGTGGCTTTACTATAAGAAAACACACACTTCACTGCTAAATTAGGGACTGCTAACGTACATAGCCCTCATGTATTTTTTTTACGAAATTCAAAACAAACCAGAAACCGGTAATAAATTACTATCAAAGGTTTCTTACTTGTCTTTTGTTATCAGTTTTTGATATTGTAATATAATTAACAATTTATTTAAATATTCGAAGTTAGTGCGCCATCTATCGTCATTACTTACATAATATAGTATTATTTGATATCCAAATATAAAATACTTCACGCAGACTATTTCTATGAGGTAATTCGATTGACTGATCAAAGTGTTGGTGTTAGAACACAATCCTATATAGTATAATATAAATCACATACCTTATAAGACGATATTTGAAGCTTTAAAAAACTAGAGGTCGTCTTTACACCAGGTATGAAATGTGAACCATTAAATCTGTGGTGTACGGTAAATTTACATTGGTGGATCCGATATAGTCGAATAATGGAGCTGATTTCCAATGTATTGGTGATGGAGTAAAGTGAAAAGGACAAGTTCAGCAAATATTATATAATACCTCATATTTTAATAAGATAGTCTTACAACAACATTATTTCCATGTAAAATCACATTGGTTGACAAATTTTTATTTTTCTTCTGTATCTTACAAATAATATTGTAAATCTTGTTGCTTCTTCTACCAGCCTGAATTTAAAAACTGGCTTAAAGTTTTCTATCAAGCCTAGATCCCAAAGACCAAAGAAACATGTAATTTTTTTCTATATAGAAAGTTACTTTGAATTGCATTGAAACAAAATTACAAACACAGCAGTTTTGTAACAAAGAACTGCTCCCCAGGAGCATAGCGGCATGTCTACGGACTTACAAAGCTAAAATCTGTGTTTCAATACCCATGATGGGCAGAACATATATAGCCTATCATGTTTTTTTTTGTGCTTAAGTTCAAACAAAGAAAGACAAACGGCTTATAAATTATATTAAAAGCAACGTACAAACAAATTTTCAGTTCGGAAAATACAACAAATTAAAAGTTGTAGCCTCTTTTTTGCTAACACTATATATTTGCACAAGAAATTTCTCGGTTTCATAAATGCATGTAATATTTTGTTGTCACTTTTTTAATGGCAGTTATACCATTATAAGTATCTGTAAGCTAAATATACTAAATAATCAGTTGTTCTAATAAATCCTAAAACTATGCATGCGTATATCTTGAAAACTATATATAACAAAAAAAAAGTGTATTTTCTTCAGAATTTTTTCACACCTGTTAAAGTTTAACAAATTATTTATTGGAAGACAAAATTTTTGTTAACAGGCGGCTTCAGTTTCGCATTATTCTCTCGTTTCTTCCATCCGTTTAAACTGACAAGAGGACTGATTACATCCAGACGACACACACACAACAAACGCTTGATCTTCGTACTCTCGTCATCAGATTTCACTTCTATTAATATATATATATTTTTTTAATTTCGCACAAAGCTACTCGAGGGCTATCTGTGCTAGCCGTCCCTAATTTTTTTTTTACTCTTTTACCAACGAATAGTGGGATTGACCGTTACATTATAACGCCCCCACGGCTGAAAGGGCGAGCATGTTTGGGGCGACGGGAATGCGAACCCACGACCCTCAGATTAGGAGTCGCACGCCTTAACACGCTTGGCCATGCCGGGCCAGCTCTATTAATATAACTTCATTTGTTGTTATCACTATACTTATCTGGCTTTTTGTTGTTGCTGTTGTTCAACCTCGCTTAAATGTCAAAATATATAATAATATATAGGTTTTTTTCTTTATTCAAAATACCAGTTCTGATCAGAAACATTCTTTATATATATATAGAAAAACTTTGCCACGAATAACTCGAAACTGCGAATCTCATTACAACTAGTTCATGTTGTTTGTTGTTCGTACAATTTTATCAGTTTCGTTTTGACGTGTTTCAAAATAGTGTGTACGGTGGCCTTAAAAAGTTTGGTTAACTGTCATTTACAAGCTATGACGTAAGAAGTTTTATGCAGTGGGGTTTACAGCAATGTTGTGATGTTTTACCCTCTACTACTTTTTGGGCGGCCCAACATGGCCAGATGGGCTTTTCGAGTAGCTTTGCGCGAAATTTAAAAACAAAACAAAAACAAACTTTTTGGACTCAGGTTAGGGGAGAGACATTTGCACTACGAGTGTCATAAGAGATATATGCAGGAGTTGTAGCATTACATCAGTTTCTCAAAAACTGTAGGGCATGCTCCTTTTGGACGCGTAGGTCTAGCATGGCCAGGTGGGTTAAGGTGTGCGACTCGTAATCTGGGGGTCACGGGTTCGCATCAAACATGCTCGCCTTTTCAGCCATGGTGGCGTTATAATGTGACGGTCAATCCCACTATTCGTTGGTAAAAGAGTAGCTCAAGAGTTGACGGTGGGTGGTGATGACTAGCTGTCTTCCCTCTTCTAAATTAGGGACGGCTAGCGCAGATAACCCTTGAGTAGCTTTGCGCGAAATTTAAAAACAAACCTTTTGGACGCGCAACCGTATTTTTTGGAGGGATCGTTAAAAGCGTCGAGAACACGTTTTTTCCTTCATTTAATTCTTTAAGCGAAGTCTGTATATATACATATATATATCAAGATTAAATTGGTTGAAACTTATGGGACAGAGAGAGAGAGGAATGTGAATTACAGTGAATAAAATGTGTAGCGATCTTAAAAGTTTGAAAACACTGCATTACACTAAGATTTTCCTGGCTTTCATATCACTTGTAGAAGGCTATAGCAGACAGCTAGTCATTGAAGATGATTTATTTAAGTTCACAACTACGATTCACTACATTACATAAAGATTTATTTCGCTTCCTTACGGCGATCAGACACACCTTTATATCAACCCGAGCCAGTTCCTTTGAGCAGTGTTTATATCTACATTACATGTTTCATAAGGAAAGTTCGGGGTGTATGCGACAAGTCGCTACATAGAAATTTTCAATTTCGTAATGTATCAAGCATAAAACACATTTACTCTCGCCTATAAGTTTCAGCCACCATTCTTTAGCCACTGTCTCGATCGACTTTTATTATCTAATAAATTACTCATTAAGTTACAGCTGTTATTTATATGTGCCCGCAGTTTGGTAGTCCGAAAACCAGAAATGAGATAACCTCATCACGTAGGTTATTTTCTGATCACCCGTGGTGACGTTTGACCATTTATAATTTAACTCAAGCATTCGTGTTCTTAAATTTAAAAAAAGAGTAAGGGTGTAGCATGAACACAATAGCTGATCTGGTGGTTACTCGGCTTGCTTCCCCATTACACCAAACATACTCGCCCCTTTCAACCGTAGAAGCATTATTTGTGATCACACTATTAGTTTTTCCTCTAGTATATCAATGCTAAATTAGGGAGAGCTAAAGCAGGTGTAGCTCGGCGCTTAATTCAGACTAGATTACAACTCACTTCTCGTAAACACGAAAAAAAATCACACACAAAAAGAAAAAAAAACAGTAAACAATGAAGCTTTAATAACAACAGCCCACAGCATGAAAGTCGTTTATTATGTTTCGTAACCCTTATAATGTATCTAAACATAATATAACAAATATTTTAGGGACAACAAGGAACCTGTTAGTCCATCTCGGTTGTCTCATCCCCTAAACCAAACTATAAAAAAATGAAAACAATTTTAAACAATAGTAGTAATAAAATAGAATAAATCAAGGCAAGTTCTTATAATTCATATATCGATCTAGCTTTCTTTTAAACTCACGCATATTTACTACCTCCACAACATCGAAAACAACCCATTCTATAGGCCCAACACCCTATTTGAAAAACAAAGACGAATTTACTGCTATATGTTTATTTTAATACTGATATTTGTTTCTGTTAAATATGTATTTAGAAATGTGTGTAATTTATACTATTAAACGTCTATTGCGAAATTCCCGTCTATTTACTGCATTTGTAGAAGATTCTTGAGCGTAAGGATAAAAAATATACGTTTTACGAAAGCACTAGCGTGTCATCAGTATTGTTGTGCCAGCTGAAATTTCTAGTAATTCGCCTAACGTTTATAAAAAGTAACCAACGCATCGCTCGGAGAGACAGTATATATTTTTGGTTTCCTACAATTGGTATACTATTACCCTCAGACGCTGTAACTGTGCTTACAGATTATTAATCGGGAACTTCAGATATTTGTCCAGGACCGTTTATAGATTTTGAAAATTGCAGATCATTTAACTTAGGGGATTAACATCGGATGACGGTATTTTTATTAAGACATTATATAACTTAAGCGGTAAAAACTCACGTTTGATCAGCAAAGAGTTACATATTGTGCATTCTCCTGATAGTGATTTTTCTAATATTGATGTATTTCTGGTTTGGTTATAAATTTCGCGCAAAGCTACACGAGAGCTATCTGCGCTAGCCGTCCATAATTCCAGTGTTAAACTAGAGCTACTCTTTTACCAACGAATATAGTGGGATTAACTGTAACATTATACCCCCCCACGGCTGAAAGGGCGAGCATGTTTGGTGTGACGGGGATTCGAATCCGCGACCCTCGAATTACGAGTCGAGTGCCTTAACCCACCTCGCCATGCCGGGCCTAATGCATTTTTACGGGAACAGGTTGAAAAGTTGGTATCCGACCTTCTCCCCTTTCCTACGCCACTTCTATTATTAGATGAAATATCCTCACGCGTATCTTAACAGAACCCACATACGCATGCGCAAGTTTTGAATCAAAGTTACTGCATTGCAGTCCCAATGTTTGGTCACTTTTTTGTGTGTTTAAATAAAAAGAATCCCTAAGTTTTCACACTATCATTGTTTTTTCTTTTCCAAAGCTCAGTCAATATTCACGAGTCGTTGGTATTTGATCGGAAACTGTGTTCGTACGTTACATTAAACAGATCGCACGATATACTGAATGGCTACGTTTTTAGGATCAACATTGTTACTGTTTTTCCATAAATGGTGGCTTTGGTGTATATATTTGTAATTACATGTTAGATATTTTGTCCTGGAAAAAAGTTCTAAGATTTTCTGATCACTCAGATAATGTATTTAAAGTTGCAAACAATTATGGTTTTGGCGATGCCTATTTATTATAAATTTTCAAACGTTAACCACAACAAATAACTTTTCAACAAACTTCAAACAAAAGGCATTTGATAAATTCCAAGTTTTTGTTGTTTTTTCCAGACCATTCCAGTCTGCGTATTTCAATTAAGTTCCCTATTGTTTCCTAAACAACCGATAAGCCCTCGAGTAGCGTGAAATTCAACAAAAACCAAAGTGGCTTCCTAAACTGCATTTGAAATTTTTGTTATAATGTCAACTTTATTATACAGTTGATGGAAATGAATCCACACCAACACAAGACAACAGCAAGAAATTGATTAATCAGATCTACTTAAACTTTAAATTACTTAGAAAATAAAATGAAAAGTTTCATTACAGAGTACGACGTCGTAGAATTAGACACTATGCATACGTTAAATTAGGACACGTAATTAACAAAGAGAACGTAAAATATATGTTAATTCCTTGGGAGAGCCTTAACTCATCAATGCTCGTAACTTTCCAATACAAGCTTCAAATTGAGTTCTAATCCGTGTCTAGTCTGCAGAGAACAGATAACCTATTGTGCAGCTTTGTGCTTAATTACAAACAAACAAACTCGACTGGTGACACAAATACCTTCTATTACTCCTTCCAAATCTCCCACACACAGTGACTCAGCCGTAAGTCTCTGGGCCTATGGCGCTAAAAGCTTGGTTTCTGCATAAGTGTTTTTACAGAAGTCCATTATGTCGCTCTGTGCTTAAGAACAAACATTCTGAAAGCTTTCTTGTACTGCTTACTAATGTTTTCACTAAAGAATAACTTTGGACATTTTACGTGTTTAGTGTTAAAAGTACACAAATCATACTATTCGTTTCACATCTACAGTATAACTCAAGAACTTTCCCTGGCATATATTGTTTCCTATATTTGAACTCTGAGAACTTACGCAGCTAACAACAGCAGTCGTTTACGTCTTAAATTGCTATTCAGACGTGGACTGGTGTTTCTGGACTGTGAATCCGAGGGTCCAGAGTATTAAGTTCCAATTTAGCACAAATGTCAATTATTAGCCTAGGTATAGTGACTCAGAATGACTGTTTTTTTCTTTCCAAGTACAAACCTTTACCTCATAGCTCTGTCATCTCTTAACCAATTTAAGATCTATTAATTTAGGGTTCAGTAGGTCAAACTCTTTCAATTGATGTATTTGACAAAACCCAATTATCTTTCGTGGCTCTAAAAATACATAAAAACGGACATAAATACCAAATTCGTTTCGTAACACACAAAATACTGTTGGTAACATACTCGTTGATAAGGTAATACAAAACTTCGACGAAGAAATGTTATGGCCCTTTTTAGTTGATAATAATGGAAAGCCACTGAAGAAAAGAACTGCCCTTTCATCACAGCAGTTAACATTTGTTAAGATTCTACGTGTGATTTTTATCCTGCTTGTAGCTATATATTAACGTCACAGAGAAAGATACCTTGGAGCAGCCATATGTTAACGTCCTAGAGAAAGACGTACTGGTGTAGCCTTATGTTAACATCCTAGAGAAAGACGTACTGGTGTAGCCTTATGTTAACATCCTAGAGAAAGACGTACTGGTGTAGCCTTATGTTAACATCCTAGAGAAAGACGTACTGGTGTAGACTTATGTTAACATCCTAGAGAAAGACGTACTGGTGTAGCCTTATGTTAACATCCTAGAGAAAGACGTACTGGTGTAGCCTTATGTTAACATCCTAGAGAAAGACGTACTGGTGTAGCCTTATGTTAACATCCTAGAGAAAGACGTACTGGTGTAGCCTTATGTTAACATCCAAGAGAAAAACGTACTGGTGTTATGTTAACATCCTAGAGAAAGACGTACTGGTGTAGCCTTATGTTAACATCCTAGAGAAAGACGTACTGGTGTAGCCTTATGTTAACATCCTAGAGAAAGAAGACGTTAACACTGGTGTAGCCTTATGTTAACATCCTAGAGAAAGACGTACTGGTGTAGCCTTATGTTAACATCCTAGAGAAAGACGTACTGGTGTAGCCTTATGTTAACATCCTAGAGAAAGACGTACTGGTGTAGCCTTATGTTAACATCCTAGAGAAAGACGTACTGGTGTAGCCTTATGTTAACATCCTAGAGAAAGAACTGGTGTAGCCTTATGTTAACATCCTAGAGAAAGACGTACTGGTGTAGCCTTATGTTAACATCCTAGAGAAAGACGTACTGGTGTAGCCTTATGTTAACATCCTAGAGAAAGACGTACTGGTGTAGCCTTATGTTAACATCCTAGAGAAAGACGTACTGGTGTAGCCTTATGTTAACATCCTAGAGAAAGACGTACTGGTGTAGCCATATGTTAACATCATAGAGAAAGACGTATTGGTGTTGCTATATGTTAACATCATAGAGAAAGACATGTTGGTGTAGCTACATGTTAACATCATAGTGAAAGTTACTTGAAGTGGCTAAACATGTTCTGTTTTATAACTACTTACCTAGCAGTAGCTCTCCAATATTTAGATAATTTCATGCTTCCTACAAAGAAAGCACAACCACTTGTCAAGTGTTAACACCTTAAAGAATTTTATTCAACATAAACTATATACAGTGGATAATGAACATGCATGATGTCTCATGATATTACAATGTCAACATGTTGCAACATTTACACCACACAGTATACATTTAACGGTAAGGGTGGTAAGAAGTAGTTGTTCTTCCCCTCACTGCTCCACGAGTCTTTCCGTACACACTATCTTGTTGACCTGCAATGAAGCCCACATCTGAATTAAGTCTTCCTGCTTAAAGCTGAGCTACACAAGGAAATGAACCTTAACAAGGAATTAACCTTGGTAGTTAAAATCAGTCTTATGCATTTGAGAAAAATGCACAAGGTCTGTGAACAGCCCCACCACAAGTCCACTAGCAGGTAGATGCAAGCAATTATTTGTTTACAAAGGTGGACAGTAAAAACAATTTGTATAGATTGAATAGTACTGTTTATTTTTTCTATCAACAAGGTAGTTTTGATGCCTAAACTGAGGCATGTTCATGGCAAGCCACTGAATTATGATGATCTTTGATCAACATGGCAGTCCTCACGGCCTTGTGTCATGCAGAAAGTAGTTCATCAAGTGCAATTTAGATCACAATCAGATTTGCTAAAACTTTTCTTACTAGTTTCAATGTGATAATAATTAATTTCCATTTTTTTGTAATTAAAACTTTAAATTATTGACTGTTTCTCAGTTATAAATATATTTGATATCTATAAAGAATAATGTGGCTTTAAAATGTCACTACTGTACATGTAACATCACACGTCTATGACAATAAAAATTGAAGTTATAACAATCAACAGCACATGAAGTTATCTGCAAGTTTGTTTGTGTAGAAAAACAACAGCTTATTACTAATGGTATAATTATGCAAATGTTATTCTTGTCTTTATTATATGTATTATAATTTTTAAGTTTTGACTAGTCAGTTCTCCGACTGTCATCAGGCGTTATATTAGACAACACATGTGCATCACAACCAGAAAACTTTTTGTGGAAGCACCAGGATTTGAAACTCTGAATCTGTTATCTCAACTATGAGTACTCTGATAACAAAGTGTTTTAAAGTACCTGTAATCAGGATCCTATGTTTAGGAGGTTCAAATCCTTGTAATTCCATAAAAAGCTTTCTCATTGTGACATATACATATCTGAATATAACACCTAAAGAATGCAGAATTCACTGGTCTAAATGATGTGAAAATAACAACACATATAATAAAGACAATAATATTAGTCAGAATGATCATATCACTAATAATACCAATGTCTCATCTCAAACATCTCATAAAAATATTACAACTGATCGTATGGTTAATGCCATGAAAAGTAAGATGATGATTTGAATTCAAAAGTATTTATTTCTTGGTAAGAATAAAAGGGCCTGTCGTGAGCCAAAAATAGCAGCTCTCACTAAATTTGTTCACCAACTCTTTCAAATGTCAGCATGACAACGTCCGTTGAATAAGAAGGACTGCAAATGGCATGAAGCCAAAATGTATATATACATTCCTGTGTAGAACTTTCACCTGGAGCAAATTAAAACACAGCAACAAATTTTTAAGCCATCATAATTCTGATCTACTTGTGGTCAGTTTAAATTCTTAATAATCAACAACAGGACTAACCCAAAAGTAAAGGACTTGAGAGGGTATTCATTCAGACTATGTTCGTATTAAACACAAGTGAACTGTAACAAATACAAAAAGTCAGTTATTATACTAACAAGAAAAGGGGAGAAATGTTAAAAAATGTTCTTAGTAATTAACTATACATTATAACAGAAGATTAATATAAAATATCACAACATTTTCTAGAGCAGAGGTACACAACATATGGTCAGCGGGCTAAATCTGGTCTACCAGATCATTTTGAATGGCCAGTGACACAAAATTACAGTGCACAAAGTTGAAAGTTTTGTTATCACTAGTCAATTTTATTGACTACGGTCTTTTCTTACCGTATGTCTAACTTACATTTTAACTGTTACAAGTTAACTAGGTTTGTTGGATAAATTTGATAAGATCTTTTTGCCTGTATTTGGCATAATAAAACATCATTATGCCATGTATCATTATATTTTGAAACAGTTTGCAATTTTATAATTTTTACAGCATAATAACTGTATGATATTTGAAAGGTTTGTTTACAAGTTCAAGAATTACACAATGGACAAGGATAAACAGAGGAAAGTGGATAAGATGCACAGAAAATTAAAACAAAAAGTGGACTTAGCAATGTCATTTTTATCACTAACTTGTAGGATAAAATGTCTTGTATATTGTTGCACAGTATCCATGGCAATGAAATATAATACTTAAGGCATTATGAGAAAAAACATTGCAAGTCATTAGACAAGTTGACAAATAGTGAGAAAATGAATAACACTGAGCAATTAAACTTTTTCTGACTTGAAAAAAAGTTTTTAAGAAGTCGACAATGTAAGTTAAGCTAGCAAAAGAGCAAGTTTCTTTGTAGCACGAGAAATTGTAAGAGTGTCGATCATTTATTGATGGTGATTCTGATAAATCTTGCATGTTGGTGGTCTGCGACAAAGTGTGCCCAAACACTAGATACATTCCTCAAAATGTAAACTTGTTAATTCAGCATACAGTTGGCAATATATCACAAAACAGAAGTGATCAGTTGAAGATAATTTGCTTACAATCTAAGTATTATTTAAAATGAGAGTTCTGATATGAGAGATACTGCTTAGTAGTTGTATGTGGAATAAACAAAAATTTTCATATCATTTGGGAGCTTGCAAATATGTGCTTGACTTACAGGGAAGCCACCAATGAGGAAGTATGAGAACAGATAATTTCAGCAGTACAAAATCTGAAGCTGACAAGTGAATAACTAGCAGGTGTGTGTACCTATGGTGCACCCTTGATGACAGGAAATATATAAAAGGTATCATCTTTCAGGTCAGAAAAGATTTCTGTCCTGGACAAGTAATTAATCAATATCATTGCATTATTCACCAGTCTCTGTGCAATAAAATAATTCATTTTAATCATGTCAAGTTTGTTGTTCTTTCAATGGTAAATTTTATTCACAGCTGAAGCCCAAATCACCAAAGGTTTCAAGAACATGCGAGATCTATGCAAGATATAGTGATGTCACGAAAAAATGTGTTGGCCAAGTCAAGGTAATACCTTAAAATCATTTTGTAGCAGTTGGATCTGACAAAGTGTTTTTAGAGCCTGAAAATCAGGTCATATTAGAATTGGAAAACAAAGAATTGTGTAATTTAGGTTTTCAGGTGAAATAACATTTCATCTAAACTGCTTCAAGAAAGTTCTACTAGACAAAGACCACGCAGTTACAAATTTGGTTTCTGCACTCAGAGTTTCAGGTTTAAATCACAAATAAAAAAGAATTGTCAGTTTCCAAGTCGTGACTCATCGTTTTCTAAAAACATCACAACTGAAGGAATGTTGAAGACTTCAGCATAAGGTTACCTGACCAACAAACAAATGAGGCCACATCTGAACCTTTGGTCGATACATTTTCCGTTAATGCTGAAGTCATTATCCTAGTATTCAACAAGGTAACAGGACTTGCTTTTTTTTTTTTTCTTTTTTTTACATGATCCTTAAAAGCAAACATTCAGAATGTTCTCCAACTGATCTCTAAAAAGCACATGACAAATCATCTACAACTTCATACAAAAAGACACACAGAGTAGCATCACCATTTGGAAGTACTTCCACGTGGGAGCAATCTTTTTTCTCATGAAGTTACACAAATCTGTACCTCTTGGTACTTTAACTGATCAAAATTTAACAGACATTTTGAAAACTGGAACTTATGAGATTAATCCAGATATCACTGGCACAGTAAATATAAAATGTTTTAAATTAAATACAGTCACATCAAATAATAAATTTAATGCAATTTGTTTTTTACATTTTGTGACGTAGTCAGTGTTTTGATTTTTTTTATTATTGAGTACATTTCACTCTTATTTACAGAACTGTTAAGTACACTCATTTTTGTCTGTTATTAAATCTAAGAGTTTCCACACCACATTTTAATACAAACTTTGTTAAACAGACTTTAAAGTTAATATAAAATGCAAAGGGCTTAAAATGTTTTGGAGGAAGGTACGTTTTGGCCCGCCAAGTCTCAATCAGTTGTGCACTACTGTTCTAGAGATACTGGCTTAACCTGGGAATTAATTTTTCATACCATAACTTTGTCCATATGGCCCCCATCTACTGTAGTCGTAACCACTATATCCACCGCCGTAATCACCACTATAACCACCATAGTCATAACTGCCATATCCTTGATTATAGCTGCCATATCCTTGACTATATCCCCCATAACCTGGACTTTCCCATCCCTCAGCCATGTAATCTAAGGAGAGAAAAAATAAATCAAACATTTCATTAACAATTCAGTTGCACTTTAAAAATAATAAAAACTGAACAACACTTAAGGACTAAGCTTACTATATCTAAATTTACACATCAAAATTGCTCTAACCTCCTCTTCCACGACCCCTTTCACCATTGGCACCACTACGAAGAGATCCCCACCCCCCCATGAATCCACCACGCATGGTTCTGTAATCTGGCTTAGGAGTAGCCTTCTTTATATCACACTCTTTACTTCCTATCATTTGCTTTGGTTGTTTAATAACTTCATTCACAGCCTCTTCTGTCTCAAAAGTTACGAAGGCAAATTGTCGTCGTTGGTTCTTTACCTTGTCTACTGGTAGCTCAACAGTTTCAACCTAGGTGATAAAGCTATTAAATTATACTACTATTGCTGAAAAACAACAACAAGAAAAATAAATAATGATACCTATATGTCTTTAGTAACATGACTCTTAAAAATAGAAAACACTGCAAAAAGTAATTCATTGCCATAAAAATCGAGACCGTTTAGAAATCACTGTTGGTCTAATAATGCTAGAATATTTATCCAAATTTAAAAAAGTTAAAAACATGCACCTAATAACAAAAACACTAATGATATGGAATTTCAGCATCTTATCACATGTATTAGCTTAACCATTTCCAGTCTAGTATGTTTTTCTTTAAATTGGACAAAAACAATTTTTATTTTTATAAAAAACAAAACTGTCATCTCTCACTTTAAATCACCTACAAAACAGATGAAATGCTCAGATGTAGAATTTCAATTTGATGTTTATTTATTAACATTTGTTATGTATAAAACAAAAATCCAAACTGCTCATGATAATTTCAACAAAATAATGCTGTAATTTGTGGTCACTGTTCAAATTTGTTACACACTTTTTACACAAACAGTATGAGAAGTGAATTTTGAAGTTTATGGTGTCAAAAATGATCATATTGAATTAACAGATATTTTAAGACTTGGATTAATTATTTCCCTTTCTTGTGTAGGTTATAAATTTCAAAGTTTTAATCACTACATTAGAAGCCATCAAATAATCTCATTGCATCTTTTTTTTTCTTCTTTCTTTCTTTCCTGTGTGATGTAAAGGTAACAAGTTTATCTTATTAACTTTACTGGTTATTTTGTTATAACAATGACTTTGGTCATTCCTTTACACTTCACAAGATTTCTGGTTAAAAACTATCAGTAACTACACATATTAGCTTTAGATTCGTACATACTTGCAAATCAGTCAAGAAAACCTCCAAAAAAGATTATGGTATTTTGTTTACCAGAGATAAACAAGTGATTGCTAGAAGTGGAAAAAAGGAGTGCCAAAAACTAGGCACTTAGAAGTGACATTATTCAGACTCAAGATTATTCTCATCTTATAAACATTCATAATTTTCAGAATACATAAAGAGATAAACAATTGAGTTTAATATGTGTAGATCAAATAATAATATTTCTTTAATGTCTTAATCATCTTGGTATACTAGACTAGGTTTAATGGGTGTTTGTACTGTTACTGTGGTTTTAAGGTCTACCAGGCTTTGTCTATTAGGTTTTATTTTTGTTTTTTAAATTCAGACTGAGCAAAGTCAAAATTCAGACTACCAGTAAATGATTCTTAGACCTAAATCTTGGATGACAATTTCTATACAACTGCACCATTTGCCCATCCTACATGGATATGGTTATATCTTGCAATTAACTCTTATTATGCCTAGATTGGTTCATGCTGCCCAAAGGAAAAAACGAAATACTGCCAAATGAAATAAAATTACAGGAAATAAATTTCTTCTAATTTTTCTAGTTTCCATGTATTAGCAGAAAACAAAAAAACTTTCAAAGTTAAATTTATTTCACAAAGCTTGTATCTTAAAGTTAAAACTGTTAATAATGATTTGGAGTAAGAAGGAAGACACTTATGTTCATGAATTCCAATTCTTTCCAAGGATACGAAAGTTTAAACAGCATTATCTTGAGCCTTATAATTTCAGTTTTATCAATTTCAGTCAAACACCATTTCTTGAGAAGCCTTAGACTAGTAAACACAGAATGAAAGCTTTTCTGTTCCTTTTTAACTGCATAAAGCTAGTATGGTCTCCAATTAAGCAGAGACTTTCATAAATATAAGAACAAAGAAATAAAAGCTTAGACTGGCAATATGTTGATAGAAGAAAAAAACAAATCACCAGTTTCTGTCCCCACTACTGTATTGTTCTGATTTTTTTTCATTAAAAGTTTGCTTTATTATTTAATACTTTACTTCAATTATGATGTCGTAGCACAAGATATTTTGTATTTGTAGTAAAGCTACTCACATATCTGCCATCACCCTAAATTCACGAAAGATCCATTTAAATTACACCTGTTAATGGGGTTATACTAGTTTTGAAGAATTCCACTTCTCATCAATAACCATCAACACAAGTTAACTAAAGATAAGCCAGACCCATAATACTAAGATTAAACAATTTTCAGAATACTAAGTTTATTTTATCTGCTATTATGTGGCTACATAATGTAAAAAACTGAACAGCATCCAATCACATTTTTTTTAATTTCATTTATCCTGTGTATAGGTTCTTATAGTAACTACAAAGTACATTCACACCAACAGTATGTCGACAAAGCTATCTGTATTGTTAGCAATAACAAACTTTCATCTAGAATCAAGCGAGGCTCACACAGTACACTTCAGACAGAAATTCTAATAGTCTGTGCAAAACAGGCTTGTATGTTTTACTAAAAACTTGCTAAACTTCACAAAGATATAATCAGTAAATTCATAATTCTGGCATATATATATATATATAGCTTTAAAATTCTAGGGTTTGTACAAATGGGCCAAGTTAAGTTTAACCCTTTGCAATTTCCATGTATAGGTAACCATTTCAAAGTTTCTAACTTAACCAGTATTTAAACAAGGATAATTAGCTATATAAATATTGTGCTTTTTTAAAAAACAAATAAATACAGTGACAAAAATATGTCATTCCATTATAACTACCAACAAGGAAAAAAAACAAAAAACAGCAAACGTATTTGTCTACCTTGCCAAATTTTTTAAAGTATGCCTTGATGTCACTTGCAGGCATGTTTGGATCAAGTCCTCCAACAAAGATTTTCTTTGCTCCAGGTTTAGACTTGGCTTTTTTTGGGTCAATCTGTTTCCCTTTAACAGTGTGTGTTCCATCTTTTATCACCTTGTTATAAAACAAAAGCAAACAGTTCCTAATCTACCAAGTGTTTGACAATAAGTAATACATATTATATACAAATACACAAGCAACATGCATCCTTCACAACTTTTCAGTTATATTCACAATTTAATCTAACAAATTTATTATCAATTTACCTCAATAACATTAGCATCAAAATGTAGTTTACAGTTCTCATTTTATTAAGTTTTAATTTCTTAATTTCAAAAGGAAGTACCTGTCTTGATGTTTCTGGATCACATGACATTTATTTGCTTGAAATTGTCCTTTTTTAGGTTTTATTTGTAATACTACATGATATTCCTGCTTTGTCATAAATTACCCACGTATAGTAACACAATGTAAACTTGTATCTTCCAGTCTTCCTACTTTACAAAGAAATTTCTGGATTTTTCAAAGTACACATAAGTATATACATTGTTACAAAAGTAACACATGAGAAACTTATTAGGTTAGATAAGAAAAGTTACGACATACTAGACAGCATCTGTGCACTGAAAGCACAGCCTATTTGCAAATCGACGATGCATGTGCCAATACCTAAATCCTATGTTTATACAAAGCTACTGCACTAAAATAGGTTGTTTTAGCTATATTTAGATTTATTTCACACTTTTCAACTTTCCATTTTACCCTACATGGCCAATTTCACTAGATAACGTTAGGGTACACAAGAAAAGAAATAAAATAGTTTATTGAAACAAAAAAATAGGTTCTAAAGTTATGTGAATGAAATATGAAAATTATGATGAAAAACAATTTTATTCTTAACATGAAATTAACTTTATACTCCAACTAATCAGAATCTGGAGTTAGATGGACTAATTAAAAGTCCCAAACAGTGGCTGGTAAAAATACTTCAAGTATTTTGTGTGTACAAACTTGCAATGTTTATAAAAGCTTACAAAATGTATCTCAGAATGGCTGGAACAGGTATTAACACTTTTACTAATAAAGCAGAGAAAATGTTTCGACCTGACAACCTAAGAAGGTCAAAACATTATATATGCAAAAACGGCTCGTTTGGGTTGAGAAAATATTTTACATAGAAGAGCGAATAACGTTTTGACCTTCTTCGGTCATGACGAGCCGTTTTTGCATATATATTTCTCTACAAGTTGGTTTTCTCGACATCACTGAAGGTCAAAACATTGTTCTCTGCTTTATTAGTAAAACTGTTAATACCCATCCCAGCCGTTCCAAGATACATTTTTATTTCAAGTGGATTTCTTGTCATCAGAACAGCTTACAAAACATTCTGAACATACACATAGCATATTCAAAAATTATGGTACATGTTAATTCTTCAATATAGAAATGGTCTAATACATATCCCATGAAACATAGGATTAATAAGCTCAATATTTTGAGCCATAAATACAAAACTTTTATGACCACTCAACACAAACTTAAAGTCTTAGCACCTAGCACAACAGCCAAATACTTACAGCATCTACAGACTCTTGTGATGCAAAAGTAACAAAAGCAAAACCTCTACAGTTTCCAGTGTTAGGGTCAATCTTGATATTCACGTCAACAACTTCACCATATCTTGAGAAGTAGTCCTTCAAATCATCTGTAAAAAAAAAAAAAAAATCAATACATCACATTTTAACTCTACTACTTAACATTATACATATGGATTTCAGAACAACATCTCAATCTAAATTCCAACTCTGACAAAAGCTTCTAAAAGAAACCCTTAGTGAATTATATCCAAGAGAATATATCAAACAATGAACAAGTTTACATGCTCAAACATTTGATAACCAGATAGGTCTTCTTTATAACATTCACTTATCAATTTTTCAGACTAGAATATTCTAAAATTGATTTCCAAAATAAACGATTCTAAACGTAAGTACAGATGCTTTACTGCTGGCCACTTAAAGTCTATTAACTAGTATAGTAAAAACTTTGATGTTATTCTAACATCATAAACTTGTCATAATACACACACATGTGCAGTTTTTGTATATGTCCTAATAAAGCTGTAATGAAATTTTGTTTTTCAATTATTTAGAAAGCACATTTTTTCCCAACTTTTATTGTCAAAAATGTGTTCAGAATGTACTACAATTTATCAAAAAGGTTAAAAAAAGGATTTTTTTTTAATTACAATATATTTGCTTTGGACAGGAACTACAATATACAAAAATTATTTAGCAATACTGTAAAATCTGCGCCTTCTCAAGAAATCCAGTCACAGAACACCATAAGGTCAGTGACAACAATTTTGTGATAGGACACAGATCAATGGCCATGTCACCACATTTGTTGATTTGCATTCAAACTTTTATTGCACTGCTAGTGTATGAATTATGTCGATAAGTTTGGAATCAAATTGTAGATAATTCAAACTTTGAATATTATATAGAGTTAATTTCTTAATTTAAAAGTAAATATAGATTTTAGTGAGTCACATGGTATGTTAAATGTAGCAGTTTAAAATTAGATGTTTGTGGTGTCAAAATATTAAGTCTATAGTTTCATACAAATTACACACTCATATTAGTAATGTTGACAAGCTAGAAAATAAAACAAGAACCTCGTACCCTTTTCATTTTGCCAAAATATGGTTTATGTACTGAATCAAACACAGTGGCCCCATTCACCTCTTTCCATTTTTGAAAACAGTCCCTTATATGCACTTACTTCAATATATGACATGTGAATAACCAATCGACAGTTTAAAATCTCCCCCTTTTTGATTTTCTCAGCCATTTTAATTTTACTCTATTAAAAGCCTACTACTTTCTTTTTAACTAAAATTATAAGAGTGTGGGTTGTGTCTTTAGTCTGCTCCAAGATTCATATTTAAGACCTAAATAAAACTTACGTTAAGCTTTATAAATTATAGTGGAATTCTATGGTATCTTACAGTTTTTTTAGTTATTCAACTGTATATACACTGCTGGCCAAAATCTTAAAGCCAATGAACATAAAGAAAAAATATGCATTTTGCATTGTTAGACTCAACCACTTATTTGAGTTGAGCTTCGAAAGATGAAAATAAAAAAATGAAAAATAAAAATAAAAAACATTTTTAACATTTAATAGGAAAAATGTGAACACTATGAAATTAGCCTAAATATTAGCTGATGAAAAGTTTAAGACCATACTGAAACAAACTGTTAATCGGTAAACACGTAAAAATTTAGTCATTTGTGTTCAAGCATTAGCGTTGTCAACATCTCCTGTGTTGCATTGGGTAAAAACACGACAAAGGCTAAAAAGTCGACAGAGTTTGAAAGTGGCAGAACTGTCAGGCTGCAAAAGCAAGGTCTCTCTCAATATGCCATAGCTGGCAAAATTAGGCATAGTAAAACTGCTGTTGCAAATTTCTTAAAAGACCCTGAGGGATACAGAATGAGAATTAAGTGGTCCGACCAAGAAAATTTCACTGGCGTTGAGCAGGAGGATTTGTTGGATTGTCCGGCAAGACACCAGTTGATCGTCAAACCAGATTAAGGCCCTTACAGATGCAAAATGCAGCTCAAGAACAATAACATGGCATCTACGAGAGAAAGGCTTTAAAAACAGTAAATGTCTTCAAAGGCCACACCTCTTTCCACACCACAAAACATCTCAGTTAAATTTTGCTGAGAAGCACCAAACATGAGACATAGAAAAGTGGAAAAAGGTTTTGTTCTCTTATACGAAAACATTTAACCTGGATGGTCCACATGGCTTCCAACGTTACTGGCATGATAAGGATATCTCACCATAGACATTTTCTACATGACACAGTGGAGGAGGTTCCATCATGATCTGGAGTGCTTTCTCCTTCCATGGAACAATGGAGCTTCAGGTTATACAGGGGCATCAAACAGCAGCTGGCTACAATGGCATGTTGGAGAGAGCATCCTTACTGACTGAAGGCCCTCACTTGTGTGGAAATGACTGGATCTTTCAGCAGGACAACACTGCAATCCACAATGCCTGCAGAACAAAGGACTTTTCCCTGGTAAATAATGCAATTCTTTTGGACCATCCAGCATGTTCGACCAAGCTGAACCCCACTGAAAATGTTTGGGGGTGGATGGCAAGGGAAGCCTACAGAAATGAACGTCAATTCCAAAAAGTGCATGATCTTCATGAAACCATCTTCACCAATGGGAATAACATTCCAGCCAGCTTTCTGCAAACGCTTGTATTGACCATGCCAAAGCAAATGTTTGAAGTTATTTGCAACGATGGCCGTGCAACTCACTACCGAGACCTCTTGTTGGGCCTTTTCTACCCTGTTTAGGACTTCTTTTTTGTTTGGTATTAAACTTTTGACCAGCTAGTATTTAGGCCTATTTCACATTGTTCACATTTTTTCTATTAAATGCTAAAACAGTTTTATTTCTGTTTTCCCTTTTCTTATTTTCATCTTTCGAAGCTCTACTCAAATAAGTGGTTGAGTCTAACAAGGCAAAATGCATATTTTTTCTTTGTTTATTGGCCTTAAGATTTTGGCAAGCAGTGTACGAGGGCTGTTCAAAAAATATGCAGACTGTTTGAATTATGCGGCTCCAGTTGGTTCCAGGGGAATCCATTTGCTGTCGCTAGGTTCGCACAGATCAGCTGATTACAACGCCATTTCCCGATTGCAGATATCTTCATTTGTGTATTAGCTACGCGGCTTTAAGTGAAATGCGATTTTTTTGTTTGGCGGATTTCAGAATGAATGACCTGAAGGAGCAACGACTTGCTGTGAAATTGTGTGTTAAACTTGGAAAATCTGTGACTGAAACATTTGCTATGCTTAACACGGCTTACGGTGATGTTGCTATGAAGCGTACGGCATGTTTCAAGTGGCATGAACGCTTTAAGGATGGTCGACAGTCCATTGAAGATGATGAGCGTCCTGGACATCCTTCCACGTCAACTGACGACCCACACGTCGACAAAATCAACACCCTGGTGCGGGCAAATCGTTGTCTGCCTGCCAGGGAGCTTGCTGAAGAGTGTGGGATATCAGTTGGATCTTGTTACGAGATTTTGACAGAAAAATTAAAGATGCACCATGTTGCTGCGAAATTCAGCCCTCAGAACTCGTGAGTTTTTGGCCAAACACTCGATCACTGCTCTTCCCCACCTCCCTACTCACCTGACCTTGATCCTTGCAATTTTTTCTTGTTCCCAAACTCAAAAGACCCTTGAAAGGAAGAAGATTTGAGACGATTCCCGAGATTAAGGCAAATGCGATGAAGGAGCTGGAGGACATTACAAAAGAAGCGTACCAGGACTGTTTCAACAAGTGGAAACACTGTTGGGATAAGTGTGTGCATTGGGGAGGAGAGTACTTTGAAGGGGTGCCAGACTTGTAACTTCTAAATAAAGTACATTTTGTTTTATGACGTCAGTCCGCGTATTTTTTTTTTTTAACAGACCTCGTATATGTATAATATACACACACATAAAATCTTAAAAAATAATTGTTTCACATGCTACACATGTGGAATTTTAAAAGGCTTAGCAATCTATAGCCAACAGCAACCAAGTTCAAAGATCACAGTTAGAGGAGATTATTATTTGCTTTAATTCTTTATTTATTATTCTATATTTTATGAAAAACAAGCTTAATAACTATTTATAAACAGTATAAGCTATATACTTAGATAAAGTGTAATAACCGAAATATGACTGTATATTATAAAATACTAGTCCACTAAATCACAGCCAAGATGTGAACACTTTGGAAAGACTAGAGGTCAGTTTTATGTTACTGGATATGGTAACACAAAATCAATGTACATCTTGTCAGTGCAAGTTATGTAATGTTAGCCAGGCATGAATGGAAGGTCAATATAAATAATAATAATAAATATGTATAAATATACAATATTATGAGACTTAAGCTACTTAGATTAGACATTTGTATTTTAATGTCATAATCTGTAGTCATTTTAGCATGAAAAAAAAGCATAATTTATATTTTTAAATTTTGTTCATGATGATTTCAAGGTCAATGAAATTGACAGATTCCACAAAGTGGAATATTTTTTACTGAAAACAAACAATTGAAATGTATTTAGGAAGTTTTAGAGACTACACAAACAATATTGGAGATTTTTGAGAGGAGAAATAGTTTTTTTTTTAAATCGTAGCATGAAATCACTTTTTACTCGGGCTAATAATAAAACAGAATCAACATGCAAATCTCTTGTTATTTTCTGTGTAGGAAAAAAAAAAAATTGTAATTTTTATTAAAAGTCTACCAAATTTTGTGGAGGTACACAAACTCCATCAAAAGTTAATGTAAATACTTAACATGTGCAAATGCGTATATGAACTCATGTATATTATCCTGAATCCATTGTGAAAGGGTTAAATAACTAAGAAGCACAAAAGTTACTTCAAAAGTAATACACTCACTTGTTCGGGTTTCCCAGCTGACTCCGCCAATGAAAAGTTTTCTGAACAGAAAAGAATGAAACAAATTAGCAATTTGTGATCTTAAATCATGTATACCTAACCAGCCATACGAGATGAAGAAATTACTTTACCTCTATCTGCCTTTACTCATTCAAGAAGACCACATTTCAGCTCTTAAATGTTACTCTGGAAATTTACACTAGAGAGAAATACTTTACATTAGTAGAAGTTTTCACTGTAAAAACAACGATTTAAGTTCAAACATTACAGCTTAACTTGAAAACTGAAAACTAATACAGCAATATTTCAAGTAGGATGTACTCTACTGGAAGAACAAATACAACCCAGCATGTGTGCCATTGCAATCTGATGATCGGTCAATGGCTTGAACACGGGGGATGTCCATCTGAGAACAAAAGTTAACAGTTAAATTTGTCCACCTTTCTAGTATGAATCTCAAAGATTCAAGTTAGATTGAGAGTTCTGCTTTTTGAAACATAAATGCAGAAAAAATCCAAACATAAGCTAAGCTGAGCTGCTTTAACCTCACTCACTTTAAGCTTAATTGCTGACCTTTGAAAAGGTCTATTTAGGGTTTAACTGCACTAGTTCTCAAGAAATGTACGCAAGATTTTACAAATCTAAAATTTTGTTGTATTTTTAGCTAGTGCTTTACTTATCGTGAGAAGCACTGTTACCCGGCTGATGTCAAGCGTAGTCCTCTCTCCACCAGTTGCTCAGGCAAGATGGCAGAGGGCAATCTGGAGATTTCAGGTCAAAAGCTCCTGGTGACGTGTTCTGTAACCTCACAACGGCCATCCATGTGATGTCCTTCACCTAACAAGTCTTCTTCTGACCAGATCTTGAACCTCTTGAACCTATCCAGCCCTTTCTTACACACACTGTTTGATATATGTTGTTTGTTTTTTTTAATTATTGCTAAAACTTAGCTAAAGGGAACCATAAGCATTCAGTGTTCAAGCTAGAATTAGCATGTTATAGAAATAGACTAATTTTGGAATACAATCTTTTTCCACAAACATTGGGACACTAAATATTTTGAAACTGCCAAAATCATGAAAAAATTAAAAACCTAATATGAACTAACAAGTGCAGTATGTTATACACAGCTTCAATGAGTACCAAAACTAACACCAAAATTGTTTACATAGACTTGACACAATTTTTATTTCTTACTTAAGACGATTCGAAAATAGTATAACTAAAACAAAGGCTGTGAGGGAAACTGATCAAGTAGCGTAAAATTCCACCTCCTGAAAGATTGGCTGTGAAAAAGAAAGAAACCACCATTAGAAGAGGTGTGAACTTTTCACTATTACTGAGCGAGCTAGGTAAAGAATATCTCAAAACTCACACTTCTGAATTTTACAAAAGGATAGTACAGTTGAAGTCCGAGTTACTATACTGATTTTTATTTTTGATATTTACCAAAACAATAAACTTGATTATAAAAAAAGATATATATAACGTGAAAATATAAGTCAAATCATAAATGCCACACTGATTACGTAATGTTCACTTCTGCTCTGCAAGTTTGGCTTTGAGGTACCAACTTTTTTTTTTTCAAAGAATGGCACTGGAGCTAAAGATTTCTTTGCATCAGTATGTTTACTATAAATATGGAACCTTGTCTAGAGGCACTTGTGGTATTACAAGTCATGCCTAATTATACAAACTTCAATATTTCATTCAACTGATTACACAACTGCTTTCCTCTCCACCCCCAGTAAGCTACAAGTGGCTTGATATAAATCACTATTATTTGATTGGTATTGATTTTTTTTTTAAATCCAAGACTAAATTTCCTCTTTGTAACTGTCAAAATTACTAATTACCCAGCTCTCATATGTAATCAACAATTCAAACTACATGAAGAGTCAATGAGGCCAAATTTGGAGAACTGAGTGGGCCACAGAGATGTGTCACACTTTCCAACATTTAAATTAAAATACATAAAACTTACTCAGACAAAATTAATTCATCTGTTACATTCAGAAACCTCTGTTACTGCCATTAAAACTCAACTCTCAATACTGTTTGGCTACAACGATACATAAAATAGGGAGTTGGACAGACTATATAAAGTTTCCTGTTCAAACAGAGACCAACAACTAAACTAACTTACAGCTGAAAGTAAGGTTCTTTCAACTTTCATCAGAAATATTTACTGACAGAGTGCACAAAACATTATGAAGAAAATGACTTTATAGAGATGAGGAAACAGACACTGTATTGCACAACACCTGACCGATACCACGTTTTGTACTGGGAATTTTGGATTAGGTACAGGATTTGGTCCCTCATGGCCTAGAAGATTTAGGAAATCACAAGGTGTGCTCATCTCTTTACAAAATTTAATTTTAAGAGAGAGAAGAAGCAAAAAGCTTTGCTTAGGAATCAACCTAACAAACATATCTCCTTTACTTGCATAGTAGGTGTTAAGCAAACATTATATATGCAAAAACGGCTCATTTGGGTTGAGAAAATATTTTACATAAAAGAGCGAACAACGTTTCGACCTTCTTCGGTCATTGTCAGGTGCATACATATTTCTCTACAAGTGGGTTTTCTCGACATCACTGATTAAGCAAACATTGCCTGCAACTTTCTCTGAACGTGCCAAACTCAGTAACGGAACATATATGTTGGATACATTAATACTGATAATTAGTAGTACTAGCAGTGGCAACATGGAGACTACATGTTAGGCAGAAAATTTTATTTAAAAATTCAAATACTGAAAGCAACATAGTTACAAAAAAAGAAAACTCATTATGTTTGCAACTGGTTAACTAGATGAAATTCTGCTGAAAACAAACCAGAATATTTCACAAGAAAAAATATATAAAAAAAATGTGATATTGGATATGTGAATCTGTTAGAAATAGCAACCTGAGCAGCAAAAAACTTAAAAGTATCTTTTAGTTTTACATAATTTTACAACCTAAAACAGAAGTTATAACAACAATGAATGAGGTAGGTATATCTCCAGCTGTTTTAATACGTGCATTATAAAACTGTTAAAATAAAAAAGCGTAAATCATTCAGTCAAAGATAAGTGTTCACAGGAACAATGAGCTGTTGAAAAACAGTACATTTAGTAACGTACTATTAGTATTACTGCTACTAGTACTACTGAACATTTTAAGACGTTAAACTTAAACCTTCTAGTTTAATACAATTAAATTATTCCTTAATTAATACAATTAAACAAGTCCTTAAACAAGGAATTGAAATTTCTGTGCTTTTAAATTCCCAAAGATTACAAAAATAACTCAATCAGTATTACTTTAAAATCATTTCCACGATGTTAGCGGTACCACTTGAAAGGAGATAGACCCGCCATCTTAGCACTACTAGCACTAGTACCCTGGTTGCAGGAAAGGTATATTTGAACAAAGAAACAAGCTGGAACCATAATGTTAAGCTCACACAGTATCAGTTAGTGTTAAACAAAATTTACCTCTACACAGTTGAACAAACATTTAAAACGTTTATCTACTCACAAACTTGAGGTATCCCTATCAATTGATCTTATTCTGAACGTCATTCAGACATACAAATTACACTCAACCAACCTACCTATCATCTTCAGATTTTCCTTTACTGCTATCCATTTGATTTTGACTTTTGTCCCCGTCCTGCAAAGCATCTGTTTCCGTTTCATCAGCTTGATACTGCCCATACTGATCTTCGCTGTAATCACTATATTGTTGATTCTGTCCGTTGTATTGGTTATCGTCTTCCATTTTACTAGTTACTAAAATTATTCAAGAAAAAGGCAGATTTTTAAACACTTTTAAAACCACTACACTTTGCAGAAGAAAAGCCGTTCTGTACGAATAAGCTTTCAACACTGTCAACCACGTGATTCAAGCTCTATGTTTAATTGGACAAAATATGTGATGTCACGCAGATATTGATATTTGTTTCTATGACGTATTTCAGTATATATGTATAAATACATATACCGTGTAAAAAAATTACGCGCAATGTTGTTGTAGGTCAAACCACCAAGAAGTTAACTACAGATATACATATCAATTTTTTAATATATATTATTATCGATACAAAGTTTCGGTCGCCTCCCTTCTTCCGGTATCACTAACTGAACAATAAATCCGAGAACGAAAACATTCTAAATCGAAGGTCACGTGACAATGTAACAAAGGAAAATTTATAATAATACTTACAAACTCCTGAAATAATAGAAAGTTTTTATTATATATATATATATATATACCTCTCACTATATACATAAATACATCCAGATATATACACGCATTCAAACACGTGTGCGCGCTCGCGTACACATATATATAATTATATATGTATTATAGCTTTTTTAAAACAAATGATTAGATGGATACATAATTCACTGCATAAGACCAGTTAAGTATGGGTAAAACTGAAGCGAGAAATATTACAAGAAACTCAAAAGTTCACTTAACCCATTGTAGTGGAAAGTTCCCAGGTCAAAAATTATTTTTTCTTGTTCTACTTGATAGTTTGTGTCTACCTGTAATGAATGCTCCAATTTAACTAATCTCCAGCTAATCAGATTCTGTAAGCTTCCTTAGTCCACTCACTCCCCACATATATTAAGGACACTTATATTGCCCTTAGACTTTTAATACTGTTACATTTAGCCCCAAAACAATAAAAAATTCATGGCAGTTATTTAGTTTTTGAAGGAAAAAATTTTCACTTTCCAAAATTGGGGCGCTCAGCGATAAGGCCCCACACGCCCCACACGCGAAAATGTTGTGAAAATATTAGGGGATTAGTAATTACAGTTTGAACGATTGTCGTTGTTTGTTAAACAAGGGATTTTGCGAATGTCCGGTGGATACAGAGGCAGAGAGAAAGTAAAGACAACTGGCTTCGGTGGGGGGACGGTTTTGATGTTGTGGCGTTGGTGAGAAGGAGCAAGTCGATAGTTTTCGAACAAAGTATGTCCCATCATACGACCACCTAGTGGCTGGAACCTACAAATTCATTACCAAAGCTGGGATCGAAGGATCATAAAGTGACAGATAATTAGATGCGAGAGGGAGCGAGAGAATCCCGAATAAATTCACTTTCACAGGACAGGCGCCGAATAATCTATCTGCCCTGTGTTTGTTTGCTTTTGAATTTCGCGCAAAGTTACACGAGGGATATCTGCGATAGCCGTCCCTAATTTTGCAGTGTAATACAAGGGGAAGGCAGCTAGTCATCGCCACCAACCGCAAACTCTTGGGCTACTCTTTTATCAATGAATAGTGGGATTCACCGTCACACTATAGCACCCACACGGCTAAAAGGGCGAGCATGTTTGGTTTGACGGGGATTTGAACCTACAACCCTCAGATTACGAGTTGAGTGCCTTAACCACCTGGCCATACTGGACTACCTGTCCTGCGCCCAGAGCTGGAAAGGAAAAAACATAACTGAATAGTTATGTCTGCCAAGATATCTTTCGTGTCTAGGTATTCATTGTACGGGAATATTGTTTTGTAAGATACACTCGTATTTGTGGGGAGAGCGCTGGTTAGGGAGTTTCTTTTTTCTTATAACATTTAAGTGCGAGGGAGATTAGTCTTTCATTTATTGTTTCGAAATAACATATTTTGCGTAGATAACTTGTTGGAGTAAATTTCGAAAACCTTAAAGCCAATTTGAGAATTTTGTTATGTTGTAACTATAGCTTGTATTTGATCTTACTTGACATATTGAAGATTGTTTGACACCCATATTCTATTGAGGGACAAATGTATGCTGAATAGATTTTTACCGTTATTTCTGGTTTACAATCTTCATTTCTTCCTGCGATTATTTTTAAATGTGAGATCCGTTTCCTCACGGAACCCAAAACCAGCCTCAGCCCTGTTATTAAGGTCATGTAGACATTTCCGCGTCTGTATAAATTACTCGAACCTGATGATGGCATACGCTCGTCGATACGTTGTATATTTTTAATCAAAATTTTTTCAATACCCACTCAGGCCAATCAGAGCAGTTTATATATAGTTAATGAGCATTGTGCATCTAGCGAAGCAAAAGTTAACTGGGATAGCACTTAGCTTTTTAGTAGGGGGAAAAAAAAACCTTTCGTCTGAACTGGACCCAAAACTCCTTTAAACTTCTAGGTGTTACAGCACACACAACACTACAGAACATAACTGAAATATCTTAATCAAAAGTCTTGAAAGTACAATAGAAACAAGACTGGGAAAAAGAGAGAGATTTCTCCTTTCTAAGGCCCGAGTCTATTCGCCTCTTGCAAAAACTGCCACAGTTATAAACAGGAAATATTTAAATATGTATGGGAGGGAAAACCTGAACTGTTAAGACCAGAAATTATAAAACTCTTCTAGAACAAAGGTAGCTTAGGTATGCCAAACCTAAACACCTTCTTAACAGCAGTTTGGGTTCGTTTTTCTACTTACTTTCTCAAGACAGATCACCTCAGTGATACCCTAGTAAAATACTTACTCGGTCACAACAGTAAACACTTAGATATTTCCAAACAGTGTAACTAATACCCCTAGCTACCTTACATTTTACTTAAAACCATATTACTTGCACTAAAAGAATAGAATCATAAATTTAGAAGGCGGGGAGATTCAACAAAGTATATATATGAATTAATGCAGCTCCAAACTACCCCTAAAGTAGAGGCAAATTATCCAAATGTAACATCGAATAGAGTTTGGTTCTGAATGAGCTTCAAAACATCTCGGCAAGATCTCTTTCGGTACATATTCTGTGAAGAGGTTTCACTACAAGCACGCCTAAACAGATTTCAAACTGCCCTCTTCGTATTGAAACAGTACGTCACGTTATATATATGTGAGTTTATAACTCCTGTACTGACGTATTTTCCGTGTTAACGCGTTTAGCAGCAGTACACCAGTCTTGGAAGAATTTAAAAAAAATGTTTTAGTTAATATAAAAAATATTTGAAACTCATCCATTATTAGCAAAAATATACAATTACTGCAGTTTTGAAAAAGCAGTGACACAAGATATTATTTACACAAGATATAGCTGTCGTTAACTGCTGTGACTGTATCTGCCTATCAAAGTGCTTTAAATATCTTCGAAGTGTATCGCTCATGATTGAAGTGTAAAGAAGGATATTAAATGCCAGATGGCGCTAATTTAATATTATTTATTGTGTTAAATGTTAAATTTTTAGTTACGCATTTTTCATGATGATTTTGGATATTTTTGTATGTTTTTATTACTGTTATAAAAATATATACACACACACACAAACCACAATATATACATACAAGTGCGATAAACCAAAGCCACCGGCCAAGGTACGCCACTGAATTCTTGCTGCATTATGAAGGAAATTTTCTTTCATATTAAGTATCAAATATATCATGTTTGCCACGGTACTTTTCTATTATCCCGTCTCTAAATCTCATGTTGTTTTTTTTATTGTTACCAGGGTAATTTAAAGCGCAGATTTAAACTTTCAGATGCAAAGAGTCTTCCAGCGCACGCGATCTAACATACAGCGATTCAGCGTAGATGATTTTCACAACCAAATGGATCATCAAAGAGTTACAAATTTTTCAAACAATCGTCGAAGCCTTCGACCTTATGTTCTAAGCAGCAAATCTTCCGTTAGCTGCAACTCTTCCACAGCATTTCTGGACTCCAAGTAGTTATATAGTAAATAAAGACTACGGCAGGTTAGTATTTAGGCTAGAGGGCTAATTCAAATACAGGATGCTACTTGACACATTCTATATTTGAATTAATTTCAGAAAAAAACGACTTCTTTGCTCCAAATAGTTATAATTTTTTATAATTTTAACCAACGTTTAATTTTTGCGGCTTATTGAGGGTTACTACATACAGTTATTTGGTATTACACTAAAATAAAATAGAACTACAGTTTTGCGCGACAACAGTATATAAGTTCGATTGTTGGTATTGTTTTATAATGGATGTTGGTCATTCTATTCAGTTTATAGCAAGAAAATGATGGGTTTAATTTCAAAGATAAATTCAAAATGGTTATCAAATCCAGATTAGACAACAGACACTTTTATAGTATTACCAACAGGATATGGTAAGACGAAATCCTACGATTTCTTCCGTAGTTTCGTATACAATGCATTGAGGCTATTTGTTACGATTTGACTTATTTGAATGATCAACTGTTAATATAGCTATCAGAGATAAACGCAATATAATTAATAAATGATTAGGGTTAGTTAAGTGACAGAAAGTTATTTACTCAACTTCAACGGCGTATTCTCTTTAAATTATTTTCCCATGGTAGCAATATTTTGAAACTGCAATGTTACAGCTTCGCTTTCTCAAAATTAATGACAGAAATGTTTAAAAATTAATCTAAATAAATTATTTTTATAGTTCAATTATTTTGCTTAATTATTTATTTAAAACACAGTTTACTACAGTCTACATGCGTAAGTAGTCCAAAGTATTATTCTACCCCTATAAATAACGTTTCATGGGGTCATTTATGTCATCTGACAAGTTCTGGTATTGAATAGAAGGCTCCTTAAACACCGATTACGACAGACGAAAGACAAAGTTAAAATAATGTTAAAATACTTAATTTTGAATCACAATTGACAAAGATTAAATAGAATGAGAGGGCGTGGTACATCTGCAATTAACTTAAATTTATACTATTTTTACGCCCGTTAATTTTCAAAACTTTAATGTTTGCAGTGTTTAAAACTACTTGAAAAGTAGCTTAAATATATAGTTAACTACTGTCTATAACTGCATGTTCATTACATTAAAAGATAAAATACCTTCTTTACGTTTGATACTCAAGTAATAATTTCCTGGTTTTGAAAGATCGCTAAAAATATAGAATATTTGGAAGAGAGAATAACATGCATGATGCAGGGAAGACGAAGTTATATTCAAGTAGGTTAAGAACTGTGTAGAATAAGTTCACCGTAGAGGAGATTCAATCAAGTTATGACATTACAAAACACTGCTAATATTCTTACTAGCTGAATTTAGTTTGGTTCGTTGTGAATTTCTTGCAAAGCTACAAGAGAGCTATCTGCGCTAGCCGTCCATAATTTAGCAGTTTAAGACTAGAAGGAAGGCAGCTAGTCATCACCACCCACCGCCAACTCTTGGGCTACTCTTTTTACCAATGAATATTTGAATGGATCCAACAGATTACAAAGCCTCCACAGCTGAAAGGGCGAGCATGTTTGGTGTGACGGGGATTCGAACACACGACTCCTCAGATTACGAGTTGAGTGCCTTAGCTACACGGCCAGCTGAATTTAAATTACGAAATAACACCCAGAACATAGTGTGTAATACATAAAGAAAACAATATTTATTTATTGTAAAAACACACCATAATCCTCTTGTTACTTTTCACAGCCCTCTCAGATGTACGTAGATAAGTATCATTCACCAGACGAATTAAACGGAATGTGGAATCCTTAGCCTTGAAAAAAATTGGTAAAACCCTAAGTTCTAGTTAATACCTGTACAATCATTGGTCACTGTAACCAATGTCCTGCACGAGCGGTAACAGGTATTACCAACTTCTAAAACAACAAAGAAACAAAGATAATCGAAATAAGATCAATTTAACCCTTTTCTTAATCACAAGTGAAAACCTGAATTGATTCCTTATTCTGAATACGTGCAAAATAAACTGGAAGTGCACTCAGTAGAGGACATACCTCTATCGTGCAGCGTCGATCACATTCGGCCTTTAAAAATACTTCTGTTATTAGTGACGAACACGCACCACTTTCGGCATGTAAAATAACTATTATATTAGTATCCCAGATATCTCCTGAAAAAAACAACAACAAACCTTTTATTAGATTTTTAGCGACACGTATAATTATCCTCGTTTCAAAAATTGATATAATTGTGTCCTTTAATTTCTCTATTAATTTTTAATTAAGGAGATTCAACATAGAAATCCTAGTTAAGATGAAAGCAGAAATGACAAATATGTAGTTACTTTATATATCAAATTTTTACCGGGCAACCTATTTAGTGTCAAGTGGACCAAAATTTAGCCATATTAGAAATTAAATGTATATCTTTGGTTTATATAATTTACCAATAATGTCAAAAAGAGCACAGTACAAATGCTATTTGAAATGTTTTAAGACAAACATTTAATAACAACCAACGCCAAATTAAGGGTTTTATTGGCCCTAGGCTTTTCAACTTAGAGGCCCTCTCGAGACAAAACCTCCACGTGTAGTAATATTTTTAGTCATAGCTTAAGGTCTCCTAATTAACGTGAGGTTCTGGGCTTCTTCCCGGTAAGCCCATGCCTTAATCCGGGGTTTATCACAACCATGAATAGAAATAATCACTATTCCTTCTAAGAGTATTAAGCGTGCTAGATACGGAAGTTAGGACAAATTTTTTCATCTATATAAGTTTTTATTTAGTGTGTTTACATCTTTGATACTAAAACAATCTAAATAGCGATATCTTAATTCTAAACAATCTGTACTATTATTTCATAGAATTGTGTCCTTCCTTTTCTTCTTGTTGATTATTTTGTTATTACTACTACTGTTTCATGCAGTTTTACACATCTACATCTAAAGTATGAAGAAAAAAGGTATTAAGAGGCTTAATTTGGTAGTCGAGTTTGAGATTTGTACTCTCACGTTTACAGAAGGACATGGAGAAGTCAGATACGAGCAGAAATGCTACAGAAACCAGTGATGAGAAGAGAGAATTATAAGACAAATACCAACATTTGCCTAGCCAGAGTTGGAAAGGTCGGAAAAAGGCATGATCTTGAAAAATCCTCAATTCAGCCAATCCAGGATTACCATAAACCAAAGGTTAACAAACAAGACTCACTTTCAGGAGAAATGGTTTAAGAATTTTCTTGGACCAATTACAATCCTTGTTTGAAAGGGATGTTATGTTTTTATTATTGCACAAAAGATTCAGAGGCAAAAAGTCACCCCTCACAAATATACATGCACTGCATTTTTATCCTCAGAACTTAGAGATTGGAAAATGTCCAAGAGCGCTCGAAACAGCATGCTGATTAGTGATCGCATAAAGTAAGAGTGACAAGATCAGTAGACACCTCGTTCTCTAATGATTTGGCATCATATTAACAGGGCCAAAATTGTGCCTGTTGTAGGTTGAAAGAGGTCAGTTTTTGCCACGACAAGGTTTGTAGGTTTGTTTTGAATTTCACGCAAAGCAAAACGAAGGTTATTTACGCTATCTGTCCCTAATTTACCAGTGTAAAATTAGAGGATTTGTTGGTTGAAGTTAAGCACAAAACTACACAATGGACTATCTATGCTCTGCTCACCATCGGTATCAAAACCAAATTTCTAGGGTTGCAAGCCCACAGACATACTGCTGTACCACTAGTGGGCAAAGCTAGAGCAAAGACAGCTTGTCGTTGCTACCCACAGACAACTCTTCTACCAACAAATATGATTTTCAATTATGTGGTCAGCTACGTTACGCAAGTCTGTTAGCCGGTTATTTTGCATTATTTTACTTATAATTCAAATAATGTAACTATCAAATATACTTGACGTTTAACTGTCAGAAAACATTTTAATTTTGCAGACAAAGGATGCAGTTGAGAAAAGTTTTAATAATTTGTTAAAAGCTGTCGTAAAATTAACTTACACGAAAAATTATGATTTCGGATTTTGAAAAGAAAAGGACTACTTTATACTTGCAGGTAGGTACCATTAAACGTTTCTTGGGATGGTTTACTGCAGTTAGCACTTCTAAAACCAGGTACATAATTTAGGAAAATGCATTTCAAAGAAGAAAAAAGAAAGGACTTGTTCACATTCAATATTACACTTGACTTTCAAAACATCAGTAAACCAATTAACACTTTTGTGCTTTCATGATTCTGTAAAATAAGGGTGAGGTTAAAGATTTGTAAAGCCATTCACTCTGATAAATGAATCTTAATCTACATAAGTATTATCTCCACAAGATGTAGCTGAACAGTTATATTAGCATATACCAATTATTTCATACTAAAGTTAACGAAATTTTCTTCACAATTTTTGTTGGGTTTTGCTCAAAGCTACATGAGAGCTTACCCACACTAGGAATTCATAATTTTGCAGTAACTAAGGGTAGCCAACAGTGAGATTCGATCAATCCTCTCATAATGTACCTTTGGCCTCAAAGAGCAGTCTTCGTTTTAAACAAAACATGACAAATATAAACTGAACAGAAACCAAAGAGAAACTGGATCTCACTCGTCCCAAAATAAAATAAAAATAAGCTTAGCAGTTAAGACTGATAGTGAACCCCCACTACAATGTGGGTCCTACCACTGTAGCCACCTTCAAAACCTTGGATACATTTTATAATCACACGTTATAACTTGTACCCTAGGATTTCTTTACAAATATGCAGTGTACTAATCTAATTACTTAGACTTCAACAAAAACCACACAGCAGAATAAAAATTATAATACAGTTGAACATTGCAGCATACAGATAATTTATACAAAAAAATATATATTTACTATAAAATAAATCATAAGCTGAGAAAAAATTGTATATTTTAAACGTTAATTTCATTTTGTTATTTTTGTTCAACTAAAGCTTGATTTTGAAGTTTAATGATGGTTTAGCAATTCAGTGGATAGATAGATATAATACAGTATATTAATAATTGTGTAGACCAGTTCATTTATAATACATTTAAAAGGTGAGAATAACATGAGTAGGTTACAGTTACAATCATCATAAAAAGAACAAACTAAATTCAAATACAATTTAAATTTTACTTTGTTTTAAACATTCAATATTTCATTGCATCAAATGATCAAACTGTAGATTTTATTATATAAGAGAAAAATATTGTACAAAGATGAGTTAGAATATTAGATTTTTAATTCAGAATTAAAAAACAATATATACAGTACATGGTGAGTGTACTACAAAAAGTATATCCTAAAAGCAATTACTGTAAAACAACACACAAGACATTAAAATATATTACTCTCTCTCTTTAGAACTAATATATGGTATAAATCAGGTATGATACTTTAAAGATAACATGTTACAAATCAGACAGTCTCTTAAAAAAGATATATTGGATGCTTGAAATGGACATATAGAAATCTTATTGGTTGCAAACAATACTCTGGAAATGTAACAGCTGGGGTTTATTCAACAAAATGATAGAAATATTTCTAGAAAACATCTTTCATTTTTGTATCAGAATGGTTGGTATGGGTATTAACACTTTTATTGATAAGGACAGAACATTTCAACCTTCCTAGATCATCTTCAGGTTAAGAAAAAAAATTTTTTTCTATATAAATTTCTTTATAACATTTGAAATGAAAAGGTAGTAATTTATATTACAAACATACACCTGTATATTTTGTAGTTATTATAATTATTATTACCAAATAAATCTTGATAATCATTAATTTGTCCAACACACATTTTGGTAAAACAATTTTTAGGTATTTCAAAAAGCATATGTATATAAAATATTAAACAAACATCACCACTTATTTAAATAACAGAATTTATTTTCACATGAAACCAGTTCAAGTTCAATAAATGTAAACTCAAACTGTTCATATTTTGCAAAAATTATTTTAATAGGTGTTTGAACTATAAAAAGAATAACATCATGCATGTCTTCTCAGGTGCAAGTTTACCACAGTTTAGATGTTCTCCTTAATTCTTAAGTTTCTATAGAATCCAAACCTTCAGAGTAGCCATCTATAAACTAACCTCATTAATACAAAACCAAAATTTTGTCATAAACGTTAAAAAGGCAAATGAAACAATGCTACACTAACAATTAATTTTTACTTACACACACACACAGACAGAAAAAAATTGTACAAGAGAAAAGCACCACAAAATTGTATAAAATATTTGAAATAACGAAAACAAAATCTTATCTAAAAATGGCCTATCAACTGCAGCATTAGTAATTTAATAACATGCATGAAAAACTTGTTTATATGGAGTTTTCTAATTAACTTAAGCTTTCACAACTAAACTTATTAATTACACTTTGGCAACAAGTTTGTTTGTTTTTTTATACTAGAAGTGAAGGACCTTATAACATCAAAATGTTGTTTTTATCTTAATTGACACTCAAGGTTTTGCTTTACAGCTTCTTCAGAAGTGTTCACCAAACAAAAACTAAAACTGACAGTGCAAAGTGTCAAATAATAGCTACTATTCAAATATACAACATGCATTTGTACAGCATGATTTTGACATATGTAGTAAAGCATATGGTTATGAAAAATTATATGATCACCTCAATGATGATAAAGTTAAAATACTTAGCAGTCATTCAACACACACACACACACACACACAGAGAGAGAGTATCTTTTTCCTAAAAAAGATACTGGATGAATGTAGACCTGACAACCATATCCCAGAATTATACAGTTTACCCAAGGAACACAAACTGGATATTCACTAAGACTCATACTATGACCACAGATGAACAGGGACAAAGGATATTAACTAGTAATTTCATTTTTATACTATCTTTCTGTTACATCACTTAACCTTGACAGAATATTTGTTCACTAAATATAGCAGTTAATTATTTGAACAATACTTTTCTTTTAACAGTAAAACTACCTACATTCATCATAAGCACACTATACAAATGCAAGTTACAGATTTGAATAGAAATTATTTAAACCATTTGAATCTTTGTACTGTCAGTTTCAGTATGTGTTTTAGTGAATGCTCCTCAGGAAGTTAAGTGCTGATTATTTAAATAAGAACATTTTGGTGTTATAAGGTCCTTTATTTCTGTCTTCTGTAAACTAATATGCACAATAGAATTAAATAGTTTTTTTTCTTTCTACTAGTGTAAATAATCATTCACTTTGTGACATACTCATATTGCACTAGATGCATTTCTGTACTCAGAAATAAAACAGTATACAAAAGGAGCTTTTAAAAGAAAAGAAATTCTTAAAAAAGATAATTCTGAAAATACAACCTGTGTTAAAAAAGTTGTTTTTAACTGAAGTCTTCTGTTGAACGCTTTTTAAGGTAAATCTGAGAAACTATGAAGGCTTTGTTTAAATTTATTTTCTCATTTTTTATGTATGTTTAGTAAAATCCCTAAATAATGGCAGAAGAATTTTAACAAAGTTTTTTTAGTTTCTAATACAAGATTTTAAAATATGAAAGTTGTATTTAAGGATAACTTTTATAAAAGTATGATTAAAATTTACTGAAATAAAATGTATTCTTAGTTCTGATGTCAAATAGGCAGGCACATAAAACACTTGGAATTTTGAGTTTTGTAGTAATATAGACATTCAGTGAACAATGTTGTTCTTTCCTTGGTAAAAATGTTTTATATGAGTGACAAGTTAATTTTTTTACCTAATATTTTATTTAATGCCTATGTTTACTAATGAGATACTGTAAAGAAAATAAAGCAAGCAATTTTGCAAAAAAAATTTTTTAAAGATACATAATGAAATAAAAGATTTGTTCTTATATTTCAATCTCTCTGAAGAATAAAATACATTTTAGGAATATTATAAATTGTGTAAACTACATTTTCTACAGAGATCAAATCTCAATGTTACATTTTAAATTTGTTGTTAAAAATGTACAATTAGTTAGTTCATAAATCCAATATAAATATAGTTTCAACACAAGTGTATGTACAGATAAAACCTGTTACACATGTTAAATGTCTTATGCTAGTTTCTTCTAGCATATTCAATACTTTGTTTTGCTCGCAAAAGTAGTTATATACATATTTTAAAATTAAGTATATACAATTGCAATTTCAATTATTTGAAATGCAGTGACATCCGATTGTATCAGAACAATAACTTTAGTTTCTTCAAACTGAAATATTTTTTTTCTCACATCTTAAAAAGTGTTTTTGCAAGACTCCAATTTGTACTACATCAGAAATGTTATAAAAAAACCTGAGGTCAAATATGGTGCTGCATTTACTGAACTTTATATTTTAGGTAGAAAAAACTTTCCCTGAAAAGTAGTGTGGCATCCATGGTGTTAATTTTCTGGCTTGTTTTTTTTTCTTTTTCCGACATGTAAAACTGCAAAAGTATACTCAACTCTTCATGACTAGCTGGAGAGATTTGATCTTTCGTGGAAACTTTATGTGGATCTAAATAACTGTCATGTCTGCAAGTCTGAAATTATAAAAAGAGACTAAGATTTATGCAAAAATCTAGCAGAAAACTAGAATTTTATTACTACAAGATAAATTACTACTTTCAAATCAAGCTTACACATATACTTCAGGAATCCACAAATGTCAATGGTCCAGTACATAAAATAATTCCAACTTTACTCGTTAATTACTAATTGCATTCTTATTAAAAATCAAGAAAGCGTATCACTTAATTATTTATGTAGCCTGTTTACTTCCTGTTACTGAATCATAATTAAGTACCAATAAAAATGAATATTCTGAGTATTGTTTGTAGGACTTCAAACTTTCAGAGAAAAACGAATCTGGAAAAGAGGTTAAGATACTATCAGTGTGAAAACTAAAACATCAGACTGAACAATTTTTATTTTCACATTATTCATACCTAATGTCTTTTACACAGATTTTCTAAATTTCATGCATAAAAGGTTAAAACCTTGATGTAAAGACTAAAAATACTAAAATGTAAATTCTTTATTTTCATATTGGTAAAGTAATTTTTACAGCTTTCACAATCTGATGAATAAAAATAAATTTCATAAAATATTGATATATTCTTGATATAAAAAACACCAAATTGTAATATTTTTATCTTCATTTTAACTGACTATTTTAATAGGTTTTTCAAAATTTCACAAGTAAATTTTTTAAAGATTAAGACATTCACTTTGTAAAAACTAAAACAAAGTGCAAGTTATGTTATTTTCTTACTATAAAAATAATAAAACCTGGTGTAGAAAAAGTGTAGTTTTTAACAAACTTTTTAACAACATGAATGCATCATGGAGAGATTGTTTTTTAAATTTGCACAGAGCTACACAAGGGCTATCTGCACTAGCTGTCCCTAATTTAGCAGTGTAAGATTGAGAAAAGGCAGCTAGTCATCACCACCCACTGCCAACTCATGAGGCTACTCTTTAACCAACAAATGGTGGGACTGACCATCACATTATAATGCCCCCACAGCTGAAAGGGCGAGTGTGTTTGGTGTGATGGGGATTCGAACCCGTGACCTTCATATTATGAGTCAAATGCCTCAACAAGAAGGCCATGCCAGACACCCTTATCAAGACATACTAAAGACACCAACTACAAATATTTGTAAAACAGGAACAATTTTATCTTTACATCTGATTTTTTTGCCACGAGTTAAAATTTCACTGTACTTTGAATGTTTTCATTCAAGACCAATTGACAACATATCTGGATTAAATATTTTGCAACACTCAAGCTTGGTTAGAGTTTCATATCAGGTGCCATTTACATATATTTTTTTTCCAATTTTTGTTCTTATTTTCAGCCTTACATTATCCATATTAGTTAACTGATAAACGTGCATGGAAGTTACTTCCACCTATTTCTTTTTAAATTTTTCATATAGGTGGCACCCTTATACAAAACTCCTCCACCCTCATACTTTTTCAAGTGTACATTTCTGTCTAGATGGTTCCTCTTTCAACATCTTTGTGATTTAACTATCAACCGTTAATTTCTGAATGAGCTAGCTATCAATAACTCATGATTGGCCAGTATTTTATTTGGTATTATGACAGCATTTGATGCTACAGTACAGCTGAAGAACATGATATTAATGGTGACACTGTTCCATTTCATCCCATAAAAATTTACTGAATCATGTTATACCAACTCCCCCCTCCCAAAAAGGGGAAATTGATTTTCTTTTTCAGAAAAGGAAAAAACTAGTCAGAAATTCACCTGTGGATTTACTAGAACATTCAATTATTTTTCTGAGACATTTTCCAAACTCCTCTAAGACACGCTGTTCGACCAATGATAACACAAGTTCCGACTTCTCAGCATCTTCACCCTGAGCTAAGAGACATTGTACTGTTGCTTCCACAACTTCCTGAGTCACAAAGGCACATGGTAATCTAAGTATACCAAACAGCAAAATTGCTTTACTATTTTTCTTTACACTTTCACCCATTTATATAGTTTGTTTTTGTAAACAATGAGCAGCTCATAGAAACTAATGCAAAATATTTTATGTACGATTATAGGACAATAAACGTAAATATTGGTTTACATACATTCAAACTGAATAGTACATTCAAACTGAATATTAATCCATCTTAATTATTCACAACATTTAAATTTTTAAATATATACACATGTGCACCATAATTGTTTTTTTTAACTTTATAGCTGTTTTATTCACCCCATCATTAAATGCATTTTAAAAATGAAATAAACCAATTATATTAAACAAATGTTAAAATTACATCTCATAACTTCCTAGCTTTTCATATTTGAATTAAATTATCAGTAGTTAATTTGAAACACAACACTGGAAGTATACAAGTTTTTATCTGAACTATGGAGCTTATTTAGAAGGAAAAAATGAAAACATTAATGAGTGAAAAAAATTTATGAACTCCTTCAATTTTTTTTAATCTCCAAATTAGTCCACTGTGAAAAAATGGAAAAAGTGGCTTCTAATACCTGTGACCTTCAGCTGAAAAATTTGCAGGTCGAGTTGGGAAATCTTGAAGTTGGAAGGATATCTTAGTTTTGGCAGCAGCCTGTTGTTGAACTCTGACCTCTACAGCATCAGCTAGATGCATCAGTGTTTTTTTCTCACAATTATCTTCAATGTTTTTACATCCCACACACTTGCACAAATGTGTACACATAATTTTTGCCTAATAGGAAACAATCTGACATGAAATATTTTGATAATACTTGTGCAATTATTATGTTGACCACCAGCATCAAATAAGTAAATACATTTTTTTTATTTTTGAAAAATAAAACTTGCAAAAGAATATGTAAACTAAGCAATGAGTGACTATGTTTGACTACATAATTTATAAATACTTTTCATCACTATAATACAATACATTAATCAAATTTCTACAACTATGACTTCCCAATCAAACTATTACTACATGAACATTTGATACTAGTACATTCATTTACAAATACTTTTTCCAACAAAGTAAAACACTTCTCACATATCACAGTGTCCTCAGTGACATGTATAATAAAAATACCTCTTAACTTGGTTAAGGGTATAAAGCACCACCAACTACAATCTTTGCAACTTTACAGCTGTGTTTATCTACCTCATTTTTGCAAGTGAAACACCATTACACATACCTCAAAAATTAAATTAAATTAACCAGTTAATATTAAACAAATAAAATTATATCTCAATTTCATAATCACATTTTATTGAAATGACTATCAGAACTCTATGCATACTTATATGTTTTTTAAAAATTAAAATTATGGGGGAATGATGGAAAGCTTATAAAAATGCAGGGGTATAACAGACTAATTAACTATGTTGTTTTTTTCTTAAACATACAAAACATACTTAAATTATCTTGCAGACGTACAATATTTATTCACCACTGAGATCAGTATTTATTGCACTGGATTAAATAATTTAACCAATGTGTATAACTTTCTTGTGAAAGTTAAAATGCAATTCAAAGACAATGATCAAAACACTCATTCCTTCAATTACAACAGCAACATGAAATATCATACAAGTCCAAAATTGCATTAAGTTTATAAAATATGTATACAAATTGACAATTTGACTTCTGTTAAAGTAAATTCATACTAACACATTTCTTCAAGACAATCAGATTTATCTCATCTTTCCCATCACATAACTCTATAATCAATAGTTACAAAAAAACGTTAATATGACATCTTATTTTAATTCACACTTCTGTTTGTGTGTATTAACTTACGACTACATACATCATTATAACACCTAAGTCATTACTGAGCCTCACCTCATAACATTCACAATAATTTTTTAAACAACCAGATCTTTTGCAGTTACAGCCCTTAGTGTGACGTCTTTGGGCAATTCCATCCTTATACTTTCCTAAGTAAAATAAACGAATCATACTCTTTACAAATATCTCAATACATCTCATTCTTTTCCATATTCAAGAACAAATCTAGAACTTAAAACTTCTTCAGAAACAATAATGTTATATACCTTCTACATTATCATGAGGTTACTTTTCTTGAAGCTACATTTTGGTCTCAAAATTAAATAGTAAATATTTTTATAACAAATTTATAATTCTTATTTTAATATAAATATGAAACCACTTATTTTTGCTGTCTAGATTACCACTTCTAAGTTTTATGAGAAATGCAAAACCAAAATAGAAGAAAATAATGTTAACAGTCACAAAGGTTGTCAGGTAAGACAAAAGTTACCTTCACAACATGTATTAGTATTTTTATTAGTAATATCATGAAGAAAAAAAGTGTTTTTTTGTTGGTTGGTTTGGTGTTCTATGGCACAAAGCAACTACACTATCTGAAAACTTCTGATAAAAAGTTAAAATTGAAGTAAAATTATTAAAATTCATAAAAAGAAATTAAGATAAAACAAAACAGAGTTTAATTTTTGAATTAAAAACACACATAGTATTAAATCCAATTTTTATATCTAACTGGCAAGTTCAAAAATCAGCATTAGCCACCTGAAGTGAGCCTTTCCAGTCCTGGTTGTTATTTGAAGTTATGGCCTTTATCAGAAAGTAAAGTAATACAAGTTTTTTGTAGCAAAATTTTAATTATTATAACTCACCAGGATGACTAACGGGTAGTTCAAACAACAGCATTAGACACCTGAAGTTGGCCTTTCCAGTCCTAGTTTCAAGTTATTTGACGTTACGGCCACTTTCGAATTTCAAATCAAACTATACGTACTTTAATTCTTAAAAGGGAATCATATTAATAAATGTCTAATTTATAAATTAAAAACCTAAATAGCATTAAAAAGATTAATGGCCTTTAAAAAACTAAAAACATTTCTAAGGTGATCAGTGTCACAATTGCCAATGACACTAATATTACGTATAAAGCTTGGGACAAAACACGTTTCAAATGGTGCTGTCATTGCGTCGTAACAAAGGCAAGACAGTAAAAGGTGACTTATTGTGACCCTAGTGTCATACAGACAACACTGGTGCATCAGTCCCAGATGAAAGAAAAATGATGAGTTAAAAAACTGTGACCAATGTGTAGTCTAAAACAATTTCCTCTTTCCGATCCTTAAGGATATAAGATGGCCAATGTCCAACAGAGGGTTTTATTTGGAAAACCTTGTTTTCACGTTGCTCACTTCAAGTCGAATACCAACTGGCACAGAGCTGAGCCTTGAATACACGACCATTGTCCTTGTATGGAACAGGCACAGCAGTGATAGTGCCAGAGCAGACAGATTTAGCTGCAGTATCAGTGAGCCCATTCCTATGAATATTAACATTGCCTGGTACCCAGAAAAACTGGATAGAAGTAGATGTTAAAGAGAAATGGGCTAGTTGGTTTAGAACATCATGTGAGAACTAATGTGAAGTGATTCCAGGGGTAGTAGAGAACTAAGCAAGTCAGTATAAATAGTGCAATTTGAGTACTTCTTAGCTTCTATGTAATCCAGGATAGAGAAATAGCATAAAGTTCAGTAGTGAACACAAACTGTAGCCCAGCACCAGGCATCAGGTGAAACATTCTCCTACCAGATCCAGTTAAAAACAATTAGAAGAATAACAAGCAGGAGACAAATGATGATGCATCTCATAGTATACATAATCAGGTCAGACCAATGAAGGGCCAGTTTGAGTTTCACCAGTGTAAAGGGGTAATTATAGTCATAGAGACAATCAGCTTGAAAGGAAAGAAGTGATAGCTCTGCCTAAGTCTTGATGGTTAAGAAGGTGAAGGATGAAGCAGAAGTGCTAGATACCCAGCAAAAGCTCTCACCTAGAATATTGGCAATGCTCCGAGTATCAGCTACTTCCTGGCCATCAAAGAGCAAGGTAGAAAGGGGGAAAGAATTATATTGCCCACTAACCTTTCGAATCTTGTCCCATATAACTTTGGAACTGGTGGTAGAAGATATGATGATTGAGAACATAAATTAATCCAAGATTCCTTCTGGCTTTGACACTTTACTCATAAAGCATGTGCACAGGCCTGCTGGAAAGTAATGTAGTTCAAGAGTGTGGGATCCCTTCAAAAAGTATCCCAGACCTGTTTATGGGCCTTCCATGCCATGTGGCAGACAGGTTTCCACCATGGATGAGGATATCGTGAAAAACTTGAGGTTTTAAGAATACACTGAGCAGCTGCCTGTATAATACAGTAAGTTATTTCTACCATGCAGTTGGCTATTGATGGCTTACAGATGATGGGAGATACAAGTTCTGCAAAAGCAGTGAAGGAGGGCCAGTTCGCCTGATCCATCTTACACCATGGCACATGAGTTGGGTGACATTGAACATGGCTAGTCTTTTTCAAACTTACAGGAAAATGATCACTGCCTCATGGGTTATTGTCAACCCTCCATGAAAAGTAGGAGAATGGTGAAGGGGAACAAACTGAATGATCAATAACAGTAAAGGACTGACTTGTTGCATGAAAATAAGTACAAGAACCACTATCAAAACGAGAAAGGTTATGAACTGAGAGCATACGTTCTATGGAGTGATCCCTTCCATCAATATTAACACTTCCGCAGAGGGGATTATGTCCATTAAAATGCCCAGGATTAAAAAGGGAGATGACAACTGTTCAATGAAAGCATCAAGGTTTGATTGATCATGGGTCTCTTTAGGAGACAGAAAAAACAAACAGTGATGGTACAACCCAAGGAAACAGATGGCTATGGCTTCTTGTGTCGAGTGGCAAAGACAGAGTGGGAACATGCTGATCAACCAACAGTGCCACCCCTCTATGCACTCATCCATCACACAACCTATTATTTCTGTACAAAGAAAACTACTGAAAGGTGACTGTATCAGCAAGTTTCAAAAATGTTTCCTGTAAGGAAAGACATACAGGATGATAAGAAGCAATCAGTGCTTTGATTTCATCCAGATTAGAACATAACTTGTGACAGTTCCATTATATCAAAGTGGCCATTTTTTATTTATGTGTTGGTAAATTGGTTGGAGAACCCTTCTGTTTTTGATTACGTTTTTTTTCCTTATTTTCTTTATTCGAGGGAGTTCTACCAACCTCCATGGATCCTGCCCTGGGTCAATTGGACAGGTTTCTGTCATTGGAAGAAGATTCCAGTGACTGAGGACATGAACAAATGATTGTTTTGCATCTTGGGGTGGGAGAAGATGTACCTGAGGAAATGCCCATACCCAGAACCAAAAGAAGTGGATCTTGAGGTTTGCTGAAATGAATGTTAGGGACAAATATGGGTGATGAGGATGATTAATCAACTTTCTTAACCATGGAAGTCATGTGATTTGAGAATGATTCTTTTGGAGGAATGGAGAGATCCATATACACTCCCACTGTAGTAGTGGAACAAAGTGCAGCAGCATATGTACAAGCAGTAACTTTCAAGCTTCAGGGTAAGTAATGTTTTGAATTGTCTTCAAACGCTGCACCTTTTTCTTCCAACCATTTAAGGAAAGAACAAAAGTAGGATTGGGTGAGAGCCAATGCAGTTGATGCAATAAGATTCTGTTTCACACTCATAGGCATCATGATCCTTGCCACTGCAACAAGCACACATCAAGGAACCAAGACACGATGGGTTTGAATGATCAAACAGCCGACACTGGAAACATCTGAGAATTTGGAATGTATGGCCGTACCTTGCAATTAAAATCACCTGCCTTGACAGTGGCAGGTGGATGCTGTGATGTAAATGTTAAAATGAGTACGTTGGTCGGCATCATAATTCCATCTTTGCAAGTAGAGATACGCCTCACTGCAGAAACTTCTTAGGTGGAGAAACCAGTGATAATCTCTGACTCGGGGATGTTTTTCAAATCCTTCTCAACAATAACTCCTTGTGACAAATTCAAAGCAGAACGCGTCATAATCTCAATAGGTATATCCCCAATCGCCTTTGAATGTAAGAGGAGTTCACTGTGTTTAAATGTATATGTTTCCACCAATATGTCACCAGAGCAAAGCTTTTTGACTGACTTTGGAGAGCCAGCAAGTCCTCCTAGTCCTTTCTGAATAAAAAAAGGGAGACATTTGCCCCAAAGGTTTGTCTGAAAGAGAATGTAGTATAAGAAAATGAGGTACAGGTGTTATGCATGTTGAAGATTGCTGCTCAGAATCGAGATGTGGTCATTTACCTATGGACAGTTTTTCACTATTTTATTTGTTTTTATTTGGAAGACCCTTAATAAAAAAAAGTTTAGGTGTCCACTGACCCCACCCACCATGGAACCCTATGACAGGACACACTACAATGCCAAACAAGAACACTGCAGCAATGCCAGGGTTTCACCAGCACTATACCCAAACACCAGCATCAGATACAATGTCCACAACACCTGTTGAAAACATTCAACACTGGTACTTGGTTGACTTTAGCCCAAGTGGACCAGCCAATTGACCTGACCATAGGGAAACCACCTATCCACAGAAATTCAAGGTCAAAGTCGTGTAACTTAGGGTTGGACCCCTCAACCACCAGGATCCTCTCCTCCCCTTCACAGGTCACCACACCTGGCAAATACATGGGTGGATGTTTAGATCCCAGCAGAGGTGAACAGAACCTTCCTTGGGAGGTCCCCTCAACACGTGCAGAAATCCACACCAAGGGAATGTTTTTGAGGGTCAACTGGTGTTAGGTAAGCATCAAGTGTGGAGAACTGTGCAGGAAAAAAAACTTTCAATTCTTTCAATATATTATGTTGGCAATAATGTCAGATCTTCAAGATTAATTACAATTTATTCTAGAGGATACATTAAATCAGTGAGTTAGTTTGATGAATTTGATTTGAAGGAGAATTGATGGAGGTAAGTTGGAAATAAATCTCATTTAAAGCACTGCTAAAAGTTTGAAGGTATTCTTCTGTGACCTACAAAATGGAAAATATCTTGAAAACTTCCAGTATGATGTATGTAATACTGTCCTCATATCTGATGATTCTCTAAATGGCTATAACACTAAGAAAATATTGCTAAAAACCTTTGCCATGCATACTATGAATCTCAGCAAACATTAATCTATACTCAATCTTGCCACATAAATCCTTTAACCACTACAGCCAATGAAATGTGCATCAGCCACTTCATTTAAAGTATTAAACCTATGTTTTATCTTCAGGAATCTTATGTTGTATATTAATACAAGAACAAGATTACACAAAGCAAATGACTACTAGTGTGTGACATTGCAATGGCAGTAATCATCAATATTGTTTTAGGTAATTTATACAAACACACTAGTAAGTAATACTTTACAATACTGTAAAATTGTACCAAACATGCACCAGTCTGTAAAAAACAAAAGCTCTAACAAAGTCTTAATGTAATCATAAACCATTGAGTCTTAACAATTCTTGAGCACTGACACTCAAACTTATTTTGGTCCATTCCTGGATCATTATCATTATTGTTCTTTTCTGGGACTGGCACGAAAAAAAGATGACATTGGTTTGATTTCTTTTGACTTTCATTTGTTGGAGCCTGGGAAGTGATCTATACAGAACTCAACTTTGGTCATATTAAGACTATCTCTAATTGGATAAAATTATTCCTTCAGTGTGTTAAGTTCTCAAAGAGGAATGGAAAATTAAACCACAAGAAATATTAAAATGTGTTAACAATTCATTAGGTGGTTTCAGTATTATATTTATTTGTATCAGTGAATTTCTATTCTCAATAAGGACTATAAGCAGCATCAGATAACACTTACTTTATTCAATCAGGCATTTTGGCTTATGCATTATTCAAGGGTTAATGAACATCACAGGTAAAAAACTAATTTTAAATTAACCTAAAAGAAAACAACTACAACAATATAAGGGGATAGTACACATGAAGCATGCCAAAAGTATTGTTAAATGAGTTAGGATTGCTAATCTTAATAGTATAAGTTAAAAAAATAAAAAACATTGAAAAAAAGGTGTCATAGATGCCAGACATTGTACTTGTTAATATAAGGGCATCTGGATTGAATTAAAAGAAATTCCTTAAATTTTCTGTCAAGAATTGCAACTAGTCCAAAACTTTCATTCAATAAAGTGTTTCAGTGATTGTACTGAATGCTTTGATTTGACATTTAATAGAGGCTTCTTTGTTGTTGTCAGGGTTTTGTGTAACAAGTAGGCTAAAGATTCTTCGACAGTAGATATTTGTGATTTGTTGGTGATAAATAACAATAAAAAGACAGCACACACTCCACTTAATCTGAAACAATATATTCAAAACAAGTTAAATATATGTACAAAAATTCTTTATACTATAAACATCAGTTGTATCTAAAATACTAAACAGTTCTTTTTCTCGTCAAAAGTCTTATCAGGCCAACCTCAATTATTTTATAATTCAATTGAGAAGACACTTTATTTACACCCATCTAAACAGTATCAATCAGTATACTAATAATATAATTTACTTACACTACTCTGCAAGTTACCAGTCTTACACTGAACTTCAAATACTTTTCTTTTCATTAAAGTCCACACAGGTAGGTTCATTACTTTAGAACACTCTCACAAGTTATTCTAATTATCTCTATTAAACTGTGAAACTCATTTTAAAATATCATCCTTTTATGGCCATTCTCTCACACACTGGCTAACTTCACTTTTTAGTTATTTCTTATTAACTTGTGCTTACACACCATTTATTCACTGAATTATAAAAAAAAATATATTATCAATACCAAAATTAATTCCATTATTTACTGTGGAAATTTCAAAGTATTTCGCACACAAAATAAGTTACTTCACCCATTTTTAAGGTAAGTTCTTGAAATAATGTGATGTAAAAGGCAAAAAAATAAAATTATCCAATATAATGCAGTATGTGGACATCAACTATGAACTATTTGAAAATAAGTTCTGTAATATGAGCTTAATGGTTAAAATGCTTGGGATTTTTTTTTCCCTAAGTAAGCAATTTATAAACAGAAGTTGAAAAAGCAACAAGTATAATAATTCAATGTCCTTTCCTTTTACCCTTTCAGTAAACAAAATAAAATACCTACAATTTCCATTGACGTCTACTTCAAAAGCAGCGAGTATGTAAAGTAAGATTATAGTGATTGGATATGAATTGTTGTTATAATTAATAGACTATATTATCATCTAAGTCTTTTTTTTTTAATTGCCTACTAATTATTAACTAACTTTTATTCCAGGAACTAGGAACTGCAAATCAAAAGCTTCAATGCATTTGGTTGACTAGGACAATTAGCATGTGACCCAGTTAACTATACTCACACCATTCATCCTCTGCTATGCAGTTTCACAGGCAAAATGGTTAGAAATACTGCACCAAATTGTTTGGTCATTTGAGGCAATAATAAAATAGAAATCAGAAGAATAAAGAATGATTTTTCTATTCCCTTCTTAAATTGCATATGATTATCACAAATGAAAGTCCTACTGACTTACGCTTTGCAAACTTTTGCTGTTTAACACTCCTACGAAAAGTGGGGCCAAATACTTTTGGCTGCCACATTTGGCAGCCCAATGTGGACAAAAAAACAAATTTGATTTCATTTCATTAAATGAAATGGCAATTTCATTTAAATACAAAATTATTAGCCTAATATTAATAACCTTTCAAGTTGCTCTGGGGGCTATTAGGCCCCACTTTTCATAGGAGTGTTAAACTATAACTTTAAATAATAAAAGGCAAGCAATGGGGTGATGTAGAGTTTATTGATTCAAGTATCCAAAAATTAAATATCCCAGTTTCTTTCTGTGTTGAATCTAACATATACAACTTTTGTGTGATAGTTGAAAATAGTGAAATATATTTATGTATATAAATAAGAGGTGTAAATTTATAAACATTGAATACGTGAAATAATTATGACACAGTATGCTTAACTTAGAGTAGCTCATAGCTAGTACTGCTTCACTAACTGTTGCCCCAATTCTTTACTGAGAAGCAATACAACCAGCAACAATTTGCAAGTACATGGGCCTAAATGAGTTGTTGTGTGCTACTAACCATAACAGTGATGTTTTAAATTAACTTAATGCAAGCCCTTTAAACTCTAAAGCCAGTTTTTAGGATTATTACAGCAAAAGGTATCCCACTTTTGAATGCAAATAACTGTTATTTGTGCCAAAATTGAAAATTAATTGGATTACTAACCTGAGGTAGTGAAACCTATGTATGAAGCACATTCCTAAAAAGTCTCCTATGAAGCAGAAAACATTTGAAAAATAATGTTTTTTGGAGGCTATATGTATTTACAAATTAGTTTGTGATTTTGGTTAATGTGTTAAAATATCGGCCATTAGAGATATTACTATAGCAGTATTTTTGTTTCCATTATGCAAGGTCTTCCACTGATTTTTTTTCTCCTACAATCAATCACTATTACATTTCAAAAACTTGCATTTACTAGTATAAAAAACAAGACCATTTTAAAACTTACCAATTTTGGGGTGAAAAGCAAAAGGATTTCTCTCCAGGCAAATTTTGATTGCTTTTTGCCTTTCTTCTTCATGGTCTAAGTTGTTGTAGCAATTATTGCAATTACAACTTTTGCAAAATTCACCATTGGCAAAACAGTCACAGTATCTATCGTGGAAAATCAAATATTCTTTAAATTGAGAAATAAAAGTTACACCATGAAATGCATTCCATACAAAAATTATTTGCATGCATAGTGTTTTTTTATACTTCCATAACCACAGTACAAAATAAACAATAAATAATCACCTTACAAACAATCATAATAAGTTTGATTATTGGAAAATTGATATCAAATATTATTAACGGTAAACAGGAATACAATTTTGTGCAACCACTGACATTGTTTCTAGTACATCCAAGATGTGTGATAAAAGATAAATAACTATTTTACTAGTCAATGCTATAATAAGGTATTCAAAATGTGTACTATGTGTAATGCAATATGAAGATTTAAAATTAGAAACTTGAAAAACAATTACTGATTAAACAAATAAGAGACTCAGTTGTATTTTAAATCTTCATTCATCTCAATGAATGATAAACAAAAAAGTAGGTTCAGTATTTCATTCAACAAAAACAATAACTTTTTAATGACTACAAGGAAGTTTGGCCAAAGTTAAGTACTTCTTAAGAGCCCTTAAAAATGAAAAACAAAAGTTAAGGTCTGGGAGAACCTTAAATAAGTATCAATAGTCTACCTGTCAAAGACAACATGTGACAACTGTGGCACTTTCACACACACAACACATACATATATACATGATATCCTCAGCATTTCTGTAAAATTTGACTTTTTTTAGTTTCATATTTAGTTTTTAGCATTTTAAAACATTTTGTCTGCTGAAGAATTTGTAAGAATAAATTGGATGCATCTATGAATGCAGGTTTCAGGGCAACAGATCGTTAAACTTAGACTAGAGATAGAAAAGTGTAAAAAGTGCATAAACAGGTTATATTTGTGTTTCTTAAGTCAACTAAATGTGTTCAAAACAAGATGTGGTTAACAATGGACAGGATGGAGTTTCCAGATACATTATTCTTATAAGCAAATTAATAAGTGAGCAGTAAGAATTGGCAGTGGGAATGCAAACTACTTAAAATTGGAAAGGAAGTTTGTCAAGGATGTGCCATGTTGCCTAATTATTTTGACACATATATGGAAGATAATGAACTTGTATTATGCAGATAACTCAGATTTGTGATTAAATAATAAAACAGATACGAAGACGTATTTAGAGAATAAATAAGTTCTAAGAAAGGTTTAGTGCAAAATGAAAGAAAACAAAGATTATGATGAGGGAAAGTTAATATGTCAACAAAGAGGTAAACAGGTAAGAAATCAAAGTAAAACAATTTTAATGTTTAAGATCCACAACCAACAATGAAAAATGTCTTGCAGGTATTTTGTAACCTCTTGCTCCAAGTATCCTACACTGGGCATGACAAAATGTCTTAGTGTTTTACTTTCAAAATTTCATTAAACTTCTGTTTGTTATACCAATCACTATAGCATAAAATATTAGCTAATAGCCTATATTTTAATGCTCTACATTTTTTAGTTTCTGAATTTTATAAAAGAACATTTTTAAAAAGAATCCTGAATTTCCCCTCATGTGACATTTTACTCTGTGTATTTTGTCATCTTCATTTTATCCACCACCTCCCACGAAATTATGAAATTAAACAATTACTCACTATAAAATCTTCGCTGCTTAGACAAAATGATTTTTACGGCCTCCAATTTTTGTTTAATTACAGAACTATCAAACAGAAGATGCCATCCATATATCATATTCTCTCTTTCAGGATATGTTAATAGTTCTCTCTCACGTTCAATAGAAAATCAAGATTTACATCTATCAAATGAGGTATTGTTTAATGTAGTATTCTGAACACATAATATTCAATTTCACTCCTAATTTATCTTTGGTTCCCATGGGAATTACTTTGGTCAGACTGGATGCATTTGTAATGGCTTGCCTCACAGTTAGAAGCCAGAAAAACTGTAATTGTTAGAGGAAATTTTTTGCATTTTTGGATGTTGTTTATGTTATTTGGTGCATTATTCAATTAAATATATATTATTTAATGCATTTACTACCATTACATTAAAATAATTAGGGTTAACTGTCATCAATATTCAAGAGTCAAACAAAGAATACTTGGGTAAATACTTTATTTCTTGTTCTACGTTTATTCTTTATTATTATAAAAGTAACTCAAGTGCAAAAATAGAGATCTCTTTAGATTAGTTAAGAATAGATGAGGTAAAATGATAATATAAAAAAACATTTTCACAAAACATGCACACAGGCAGTTTGGAGTAGCCTGTACGTAACAATCATTCTCCATGTGAGTTACAACTTATAATGGTGCAAACAGTAGTTAAGACATGGTTTAAAGGGCAATAAAAGTAACACAATTTATTTACAAATCGATGTATATTGTTATGAGTTTAAAGCCACTTAGGATAAACACATGTAGTTTCATGCTACATTTGAAGTCATCCTAAAAAAAAAAGGAAGGCAATATTTTGATTTTGGGCAATATGGATGGGGTTTTCGAGGTTAGTAAAACTGACTAACCTCGCATAGTTACGGAAGAAAAAAAAACAGAAAATAGTTTTCCTGAAATCAAACGACAGATGTTTTTAAGAGGTTTTATACATTACACAAATGAAATTTCCATTCTGAGATGAAGTGTTTTTAATCTTAACATGAAAATCACTTGGTATAGAGATTATTCAAAATAAATACTCAATACATTCATGGACAAATCTTGTAGTTTATTAAAACTACTTCACTTGAAAATATGAATTTCCACAAGTGAATGACATATTAACTAAAACTGTCAAATCTTGTGAATGATATAAACTATATTGAAACTTAAAAGTATTGATCTATTAAAACTTTAAACGAGTACAGAGATCAAGTGGTCAAGTCAACTTGACTGAGCTCATGTGGAGAAGGTTAAATATCAATAATGATAAGAAAGTTTTTGGTCAAAATAACTATGGAGAGACTGAAGGTTAACATTACCATTACAGTTCTGTTTGCTTAGATCACTTATCTTCACACCAGCTAGCTACTCATGGTTTCTAAAGTTGAACATTAAAGAAGAGTGATGAACAGGGGGTAAGAAATAAAGTAAAAAAACAAACGAATGTGCTGGACAAAACAAGATGTGAAACAAAATCATTGAAGAATATCATTTAGAAAAAAGCCATTTTGACAGACTGCGAGAAGACAGATCCTGTCTGAAGACAAACGTCAATGAAGGATGAGTTGAAAAAAACAGAAAAAGAGAACTACCAACCATAATGTAAATTTAATTTCAATATCCAGACTAAAGTTTGCTAAAGGAATACAGAATCTTATGATATTTTATCAGTTTATGGCTTCAATAAATTGTAATATATAATATTTTATCTAGTTTTGACTTTGTAAAACTTTTCAAACTAACAATCAATGATGATTTATTAACACACACACACACACACACAATGAAAACATCAGAATGGTATATATAAGATAAATTTGAATATTTTAAAAACTTACAATTTCAGGCACTGAGATTTGGAACAGTTACAAGGCTTCCGAAATCGTTCCTCTCCAGTTTGCCCACCAGATCTGTTGATATAAAAATCCATTAAAAAAAAATAAGCAGTCTTTATGAAAACATACGAAATTTTGTTCCTCTGTTTATTTGCAAATGTAAGGTCTTCTTTTTTCCCTATAGAAAAGTTTAACATAAAACTTAAACATTACAAATTTTATTTTTATTTACCAATGTTTAGTCAATGCTGCAAGCATTCCTATATGTATAATTATTTGTATACACTCATGTTACAAAACATGTAATAAATTAGCAATGCCATTTTAACTATGTAATTTTCTATCTTATAAAAAAACTACAGATGGCACAAATCTCTTTTTTAACATTCATGTTAAAATAAAAACACCTGAAGCAACCTTATCATAAACTTCTAAACCAGACCTGAAGCTTACAGATTTTTACACATTCTATTTAGAAATATGTAGCCACAAGTACTGAGGGCAACAAATTAAAATAAATATTAAACTACTTGTGTACAGCCTCTATGTTTGTTTACCTTTCTATTAAAAACATTTAGTATATATTGTTTACTACTACTACTACTATGGTTACTTTAAGGCTTACTTATGCTTTAGTATTCATTTTTTAAAATCATTAATTTAATTATTATTTTCACTGATTTCAAAGATCTATCTGTACAAATTATGTTTAAGTAATACAACCTAGTAATAAATAAGAACCTCTTAACATAATTTGAATCTTCTACTTCACAAACACAACACAAGTCTAATGTAATTTAAAAAAGCAACAACAGTTGTATAACTAATAAAAATCATTTCCCACTCATGGCACCATGATCAACTGAAGAGATCAATTGCAAATATGCAACTGATGAATAAAAAAGATGTTTAATCAAAACTAGTTTTTGATTATTCCAACTAAACATAGATGTTTTTTTGTTTTTTTTTAATGGAAAACAATGTCACCAATTTGAAACTGCTGTCCAAAGACAAGTCCACTGGTTGGCAGAACCTGCCATTGACCTTTTTCTGTTTGTTCAATTTAGTTGTTGAACTAATGGTTAGAGTGAAAGCAATTGTGGCAACATATGCCACTCAGTTGTTTTTTTTTAAACTAGTATTGTTGAACTGTCTGACAACACTCAGCATCAACATGTCTTTTGTTTCTAAGTAATTTGATTTGAAGAATGCTATATTAATTGAATGTAATTGATTAATGGGGTTATTGATTAATCCATTTACACTAATTGCCCATCTCCAATCTCAAACAAGAAATAACACAGAAATATAAGCCCACTAACTTGCTCAGGAGTTGGAGCTGTTTGGAATTAAGCACAAAGCTACACAATGGGCTATATGTACTCTGCTCATCATGGGCACTGAAACCTGGTTTATAGTGGTGTGCATCTGCAGACATAATGCTGTGCCACTGGGAGGCAATTTCTCAGAAATTATCAAAAACAATGAAAATAATTTGAATTGTGACTTCGTACCATGAAGAAAAAAAAACAGAATAGTGAGTTACCTAATAAAGTACATGGTTAATAGTTTTTTATTAATATGCAAGTCTTGTTTTTTGATGAAACAAACCTATGATGTCAGTTAACACAAATTCAATAAATGGTTTTTATGGTTACAACAAGGCAGTTATTATACAAACATCCCTCAAACACACAAAATAAGCTTTACAATCCCATTACTTAATGGGATTTGTAGTACTATACTCAAAGCAGCAAATTCAACAGCTGTATTTGAAAGATAAAATAAAAAAACTGTAAAAATGCAAAATTTGTTTTCTAATTCATACTGCACAAGATAAGTATCAGTGATTTTTCCCATTCTCACAGAGGAAATACATAATCAAGTTGCATGAAATGAATACACACTTCCTAAATAGTATCTAGTTTCTGCTTTAAAAATTCATACAATTTAAATTAGTATTTTAACATTTTAGTTTGAGAAACTTCCAACATTTTGTTGAGATTGTGTTCCACAACAACACAAATACTTCCTTTAGCATTAGAATTTAATTTTCACTGCTTCCACCTATAAAAGTCATTGACAATTTTTTTATAATTGACCAATGACCTTACCTTTCAAAATACCATAAACATTACATATGCCAAGATTTAACTCTTGTCAACAACATTTTTGGCTGAAACAATTGTTTTTTAATAATTTTACTTTGTTTTCAATAAGTCATTTCAATTGTGTCTCGTGTACACATAAAATTGTTTTTATTTATATTCAACAACAAAAAACAGTACTCAACAAAACTAACTGCACCTACCCAATGTTTGGTTACACAAATATATGTATCTCCTTTTTACAGATTGTTTGGTTTATTTGGAATTTTGCACAAAGCTACATGAGGGCTATTTGCACTAGCCATCCCTAATTTAGCAATGTTAGGCTACAGATAAGACAGCTAGTCAACACAACCAACTGCCAACTCTTGAGCTACTCTTTTAACAACAAATAGTGGGATTGACGATCACATTATAATGCCCCCTTGGCTGAAATGATGAGCATGTTTGGTGCAATGGGGATTCGAACCCACAACCCTCAGATTACGAGTCAAGTGCTTTTACCACCTGGTCATGCCTAGGCCTTTTACAGATTTAACTAAAAAACATTATGAAGATCAAAAAGACTGAAAGAAAATACAGAAAAAAGTTGCCAAATTTGTGGTTTTTCACCCCAGCAGGAGCCCCATCTCTCCCAACAAAAGCAAGCCCTTACATTGCAACTTTTATAGAGCTATTGTTCATTATTTAATTTTTATTATGTAATTTTCATTATTTTGTGGAGTTTGTTTCATTCCTTAATTTCACAATATTTTATGTTGATTTTTTAATGTATTCCTCAGGAAGAAAAATCTTTGAGTTATTTCAAATTCATTTTCTCCACTACCTTGTGACTTTGTTACAGTGAATTATTAAAAGAAAAATACACCTAAGTAATTCAAAAACTGCTTTTACTGAACTTTGCAAATACAGAAATCTATATTTTTGATCTAAAATCATTTATATACTTACCCAGCAGTTTGCTGTTGATTCCATCCTGATGTTGGAGGTGGTAATGTAGACTGAGGTGGCACTGCATTATAATTAATTTTAGTAGTTGGTGTGCAAGACACTGGGATAAATGTTTGTTGGCAGCCAGACAGAGCACTGCTACCTACAATATTAGTTGCAGGAAGTAAAGTTGGTACTTGACCTGATGGTAATATCATGCGAGCAGTTTGCTGACTTCCAGATAACAACTGACCATTCTGTTGGACCTACAATCACAGAATTGTTCTTACAATTTATTTGCCCATTTCTACAACTAACCTACTGACTTTTACAATGTTATGAACAAATCACCTGTCATTACAAACTCAAAGCTTAAGTTCTGACAATACTGATGTACAAAGACCCAGTTACAAGTATTTCGATGTTTATATCTTATTTGTTTTCAAAAAGTACAATTGATGTTTAGGTGGCAATATAATCTTTATGCAATTAATTATTGAAGCTTTATTGCCTTGGAAGTTTTGTTACATTGGAAAAAACAAGCCCAAAGAACCATGCTAATGTTACATGGTATCTTAACCTTTTCCACACAAGCCATAGGTCAAAAACAATGTTATCACATCTGTTAAATCACATTTAAACTTTTATTGAACTACTATTTTATGAATGTTTGTCAATATCTTTAGGATCAAACTGCAGACTGTCATTCAAATTTTAGTATTATACATTATCTAATTTCTTAATTTAAAAATAAATATTGAAAAAAACACCTAAACATCATCACGCAGTATGTTGGATGCAGCACTAGTTCAAACTAGATGTTTGTAGTTTCATACAAGTTAGAAATGCAAATTATGATATTAACATTCTAAAAGATAAAATAAGAACCTCCTATCTTTTCTATTTGCTAAGATATCACTTATGTACTGAATCAAACACAGTAGACAAACTTATCTTTTATCATTTTTGGAAAAGCTCCCTTATATACAATTGCTTTGTTTATGACATGTGAATAACCAATCATAAAGCTCAGAATATCCCCGAGTGGTTGTTTTAGCCATTTTCAAGTGTTATGACATTATCTTGTTCTTTGGATACAAGTTTTTAAGACAGTGAGTCTTTAGTCTGCTCAAAATATATTTTTTTGAGACCCAAATACAGCTTAATTACAAGGCTTGATACATTATAGTGGAATTCCATGGTTCCAACATACTAATTTATTATGTTTTTGGTTATTTCAAACATAAATATGTAAAACCTTAAAAGTTTAGTTACATAACCTCCACATGCAAAATTTTAAAAGGCTCAGCAACCTACAACAAGTAACAAACGAGTACAAAGGTCATAACTGGAAGAGCTAATTGCTTGCTTTATTTCTTTATTTACCATTCTATGCTTTAAGAAAAACATGTTTAAGAACTTAGTTTTTTACCCTCTTTGGTGAATTGTACAAACCTCTCTTATACAAAGTGCAGTCTTTTTTTCTTTAAAAAAACAACAGACAAAGCAATATTTTTGTGGGGGGGGGTAAAATTTTTGAACTCATATTTAGATAATTTACTGATGGTTTTGGTTGAGAATAGGAGTCAAAATGACATGTTTAGTGTGGGCACTATCTACAGTAGACTACAATGCTGTGTTGAATAGGGATCTATTTCAGAGAGCTTGTTGCCCAGATAGCAAGAGGGTTTAAGTTGGTCTTTTGAGGAAGTTGTTTTTAGTTATCTCATAAAGACTGTTAAAATCAAGCCCTGTGATAACAGTAATTACAATACATCCCTCCCAAAAAAATAAAACTATAAAAAAGTGTTAGACTGTTTATCCTTTATATTAATCATACAAAAATGAAGTATTGAACTTTATGACCTGGTATTGGGAGTTGGTTGGAATCATAACATATCTGGATATGCTGTTCCCTCCAGTCAGTAAAGTGTTGCCATTACTTTGACCCTGAACTGTTGCTGAAGTCAGATTGATTGGCTGAAGCTGAGCTAATTTTGTCACTGCTGATGCAGGGAACAATAACTGCTGTGAGGCAAGCAATGGTTTTGGAGCAATCTAGATTTACAAAAAACAGCATTTTTTTTAAAAGAACAAAGATTTCATTTACAGAGAATGACACCTATTAAAAAGAAGCTACAAATACTAACATTTTTTTTATTTCCTGTGGAATAAAAATTTGCAAGAAATAAGCATAAAACTAATCTTTTTAAAATCAAAATCACAACATTCTAAATTATAACAGTTTCATGGTCATGTTTATGAATTTCACCAACACAAGCTGTTTATCTGTTTGGCCAAAAAACAGTCACTCTTTACATAAAACTGACAACTTCACATCCAAATCTATCACATTTTTAGTTAGAACAAACAAAACATAGTAATGGCACTTATTCCTTTTAACTTAAAACTTTTTGAAAGGTAGAAGAGTTTCACTGTAAAAGTGCTATTACCCATTTACTTCTAATATTAGCATCACACACAAAATCTTCAGAAAATTATGATAATTTTCAGATACATAAATAAATTTAGTAAAAAAAAAGGTAAAAACAAAGTGTTGAAAACATACACCTAATTGTCTTTAGAAATTTAGTATGTTAAAAAGGTCAATTGTGAAACCAGAAAAGCTGAAAAAACACACAAAAATAAAAAAACTATCACTTCTAAAACCTATATGAAGATATTTTTATACTAACCCCATGCAAGTTGACTGACATGCACAAGCAGTTCATGAAAATTGTGCTTTCCTCACTGAAAAAACTGAGTACAAGACAAATTCTAAAACTGTCTATACCTATTTGAGACCTACATAAGTGTATATTTGTACTAATTCCTATTTAAATTTCTCAAAATATGACCATGAAATGGACCAAAATTTCTGAAATCATGCTTTTTAGGACCTTTTGAACTCCTAAAATGATCAAATATGAGCATGACATTTGTGTGTGTGTGTGTGTGTGTGTGTGTGCGCGCGACCTAATGAAAAGTATGTCCGAAATTTCATGTAAAGTGATCAAAATTAACTGACCAAAAATGTTTCCTGTGTAAGCTTTGAACCCCCCCTACATAAAAACAAACAATAAAAACTCAAAATGGTCAAACCCAAGTTTTTTGTATGTCAATATTTTGAGAGCTTCATGATTTATATTTATGCCACAGAAGCCAATATTTATATTTGAGTTGTTTGCCTATTCATTTATAAAATTCTTAATACAGCCTAATTAAAAAAATAGATATTTTGAACCAATATATAACCCTAACTAGTTTCAAATAATAACACAAGGAAATGAATGAATGGAGAACTGATTAGTTGGTCAAGTATAAACAGTTCTTTAGTGTAGATATTGATTTATTTTGTAAGTGAATATTTAATGGTTTAGCTTTTTCATAAAAAGAGCTAGGAGCAATTATTTTAAAGCAACTATTAAAACAAGTTATGCAACTCAATTGGAGTCGTATAGTGTTTATAACTCCTCGACGTTGAGGTTATACAACATAGAATGTCACATGAAATTTATTGATGTTAAGGATACGTAGAGAACAGAAAATTTATTAATGAATTTGTAAGTAGTACAATACAAGCAGAAAACAGCATACAGACAGTGACAGTTCAGATGGAAAACAAAGTAATGTAAAAGATGTTCAGATAGAGAAAAAGGCCTAATGATTAATGTGCTCTATTACTGATATATGTTAGAGTGCTACCAATGGAGTTGGAAGAGATAAAAAGAATTTATTCCATCAAAAAGTTCTACAGTAATTGAACCTGCCTGTGTAGACTTTAACAAAAGTAGACATTTATTGGAAGTAGGTTTGAATACGAAAAAGAAGCAGATGATTTTAGAAGTATTGATCAACTGTGGTAAAGTGATAAAATGTAATGAACTATGCTTGGATAGTTTGGGGACAGTAATGGAAAAAACTAGTTTGGCCTGTTAACTGAAATTCTAAAGCACCTGAATGGACACAAGAATACTTTTGACAGAAGACAACTCTATTGTGTTTATGATATGCCTATAATCATCTGTAGTGTAAATAATTACTGTACATATGTTTAACTGGTTCCAAATACATATACTATTTTGAAAATAAAAATGAGTGCTGTTTTTTTGTTGTTTTTCTGCCAACAAGTCACCGACACCTACTGTAGAAGAATTCTTAGCTCAACAAATCCACATATTAATTTATTACATACAGCATTAAGCAGAATAAGCCTCTATTATTTTGACAGTCCATATAACAAAGCAAATGCTAAATGCACATATCAATAGACTTTCTGTTCAGTTTATCTTTAGAATTGTGTGCCATGAGCTAATTTTCACAGGTAAACTTGTAATGAGAAAAACACTTCAATAAAGTATTATTTTCAAACAATAAACAAACAGCACTTCAAAAAAATTTCATGTGTAATATCATGCATTTTCGCTAATATCAACTTGCACAGAAATATAACAGACATAACTTGTACTACAATAAGGCTTTTCATATAACTAAAGTCTAGCAGTGTCCATGTTTTATACCTGGTGAGCTTTCTAGTTTGTATATAGGACCTCACAATATTTAAATAAATTTACATAAAAAAAAGAAATTACACAAAGCTTACCAAGGTTTCAAATCTAAAAGACACTTTGAATCTTTTAAAGCACTGCATGCTTTGCAAAAGTAAGATGTATTAGGTATTTGGCTAATTTTGAGAGGTGCGAGTGACATATGTCAAATTATCTGTGAAACAATATTAACTTCTGATCACGATACAATACTATTTAAATAAAAACTAAAAATAAACCTGGTATTTGGTATAGTTCATTATATATACTTTTTTTAATGCTACCTATAAAAATCAGAATAAATCATTTTATCAGTTAGGCAAAGTCATTAAAAATATTTTTGGTCATCAGCCCATTAGTTATAACCATGAGCTTGTGTGTAGCACAAATGGAATTGTCTTAAAAATATTTAAACACTTACAATAATTTTATTTTTATTTCATTTTATTACACCCATCAGTTTAAAATTTTTCCAAACTTACCCACAACATATTTAAGATTAATTGTACATTTCAATATGCAAAAGTTTTAAGAATGACACAGCAGGAGCATTATTGAACAAGTATACCATTTAAAACATTCAGGTTATTCAAGAATTACCTGAAACAGGTTAAACCTGACAGTTTGTTTTGTGTATCTATGGTTATCCATCTTAATTCAGTTTTGAATTGTTGTATAGCAGATATGTTTCTTTTCACAGATGTAGTTAGACACTCGTGCTAGTAATGCCAGAATAGTGAAAAACTATACATCTGACACAATCACTCTTTAATAAGAATTCCATGATCCATTTTTACTGTGGACTAAATGAAATGACACCCATTTTTACACCTACTGGATAAGTGTTTCTCCCACTAGATTGCACCCTAATATACAGTCTTTCCCTCTCCATTAATACTAACGTTCATGCACACTACCACTGATTATTAACAATTATTAATAAACTTCCGAGTGAACGTAAAGAGGTGTACATAATATGACAACCACATCATATCCAGTACTGACAAAGCCTTTCATTCAGTGTAAGGGATCTTCAAATCAAATGAAAAACAGCAGTGACTGAGATGATAATTATATTAACTATTACAGTGTGAACAAAGACATAATTATATTTTTATCAATCTTACTTATGTTGCAAAATAATGGATTTAAGATAAAGATTATTCAATTTTATTCTTTTCTTGAATTAACTACTCAAACAGCAAGCTAAGCTCAATAGAAAATAAATTTTAAAATATTCAGTATAATAGGTTTGACTTTTATAAAGAATTGCTTAATCACACCTATAATCAATTTTTAGTGCAGTTTGTATAAAACCTCACAAATCAGTATACTTTTTTTTTGCATATTAGTAACTAAAACATTAATTTACAATTACTGAGACTGCAAGACTTGCATTTTCATGATGGTGACCATGAATGTACATGTTTGTAAAGTGCAATGCAATAAAACTTCAGCTGAAGATTAATTTTCATATCAGGATTTGGTCAGACCATGGTCCAAAGGCAGATGAAACAGACCAGAAATAATGAAAAATAGTTGACTTTGACACTGTGTCATGAATACCAAAATAAATATATGACAAAATAATGCAATAAAATATTTAACGATGCCATCTGATGTTACATTTTTGAAAAGGTTCCAAATGCTGCCTTCTTTTATTCACTCAAGTAACCAACAATGCATGAAAATCAAAATAAGACATTCTTATGTTGGGTTCACTATCAGGATGAAGGTGTGGGAAAACTTAAAATGTTTACAAGCATAACAAATACAACATGGAAAAGGATGACAACTGTTGTTGCAGATGTTACACGATTTATATATACATTACAAATTTTTTTTTACTTCCACCATAAGTTCTTACAACTGATATTTGAGAGAATGAATTTCACAATAGCTAATAAAATTGCTACTACAGGCAAATACTGGACTAAAACAGTGATCAACAGCAATATCAGTACAACAACATAAGAAAAATGTCTTGAAATGTGCTACAGAAACATACATTACTTTTAACACAAATCTAGAGGTTGGTGTTTTAAATTACTGTTTGATAAAAGTACTTTCCTTTAGCCTTATTATTATTATTATTGGAGTTGCCTTTTGTATGGCAAACAGTATTTTCATATTTATGAGTTGCACAGTTTAAATGCAGTACAGCATGCTTTACAACACTGCTCAGAAGATTTCTGATCATAGACTCAGGATCACAACTAATAATAGGCATTACAGAATTGTCAGTCTTACACTTAATCGTACATGAATATTTCTTCAGATACATAAACATAAAATAACAACTTTACTATAGATACGATATCATTTATTGCAGGTTTAACAGTATTAAACTTTTGACTGTTTGGTACTGTGTGAGAGTTTGATTTGGCTTCTCTTATTCTAAGTTTAGAAATTGGGAATAACTTCAGTTGCTCTTTACCCATCTGGTAAAACAAGATTTAAGTGCATACTTTTGAGACCCAGTAATTTCCTCAGTTTTCCTGTTTTGCTGGAGAATATTTGAAAAGGTATTATACTGACATAAGTATTGCTTAAACTTCATAGTAAGAGGAAGTGAAAGCTGTATGAAAAGTTCCATGGACTGTGCAGAGACCAGAACACCCCATGTTGATTAAAGATGAGTCAATCTGTAATTTATAACCCTTATTCTAATTTCTCATGGAATGACCAGTTAACATTTGAACCATCCATCCTTATTTATAAAAGTTGACTTAAGATGATTAGCTTATAAGCAGTGTAAAATGCAGAATCAAGAAATTTAATTGGTCCTTTTGGTTTTATTTCCATTTAAGAGTGTTTTCTCAAGTTTTTATATAAATTTGATGTGATATAACAGTCAAATCCAAAACATGCTACAAATGCACATATTTTCTCTCCACACGAAAACTTTTGTAATTTTACTATCTAGGAACATCTTTTAAACAGTTTATGTTTTTACAGCTTTTGTAACTGTGCCAGCTAACAACAGCCTTCAGGACCAACTACACCTCAGCTTTCCACACATCATCTTTGGAAACACACGACTTGTCTGCCCTGCAATGAATAAATTGCAAAATGAGGTGCTAACACCTAGGTGAAGTGATGTGAATCATCCAAAGGCTAAACGTAAAGTAATGCAACCTTATTATGTTGCACAAAATTTGGCCCATTCACTTTAACATTAAGTTTAACTTCAGAATGTTATTCATTTACTTGCTGGACCATGGCATAACATCAAATTTTCACAACAGTATGCCTAACTGTTAATGGTGTTGGCCTAGATTCAGAAGACAAACTGCTAATGATCAGAATGGCTGCTGTTCACGAGTGCAATATAAGTAATTTAAGTTAGACTCGTGCTCTTTCCCTTTTCATATGGCTCACTGCTGCAGGCTCACCCATAATGCCAACAGACTTTTTACAGATCACCTTGTAACAAGCTTCTTGGCAATGTTCACCAATAACTAGTCATTCCTTATAAACGTTATTCAGAAGCCATCCATCTCTAAATATACATTTGCCCAGAATGTTCTACAATAGTACACATTCATGCTAATACCATAAGAGATAAATATGATGACACAAAAATGGATGAATCACAAGTACATAATTGCATGAATTGCAAGGCTCATTCAACATTATATTAGTGAAGTAATTCTAATCAGTATTTATGCATGTTCACATGTAGTGCATGCTCATCACTGAAGGACTCACTTGGAAAACTGTCACTGGATTTTATACTGTGTAATAATCAAATTAACAAGTTATGGAAAACAATGGTTTATAATGCTGACAAGATATAGCCAATTTCACTATATTATAACAACCAAGGATAAGAAGTGATGGTCTAACAAACTGTTAAAACTACACTTGTATTGTAACCATCTCCTTTTTTCCTAGAAGTCTAGGAAACTCAAAATACTGTTTTCATCCAGAGCATGCTAAAATCAATCCCAAATTAAAATGGTTATTTTTAGAAATTTTTTTGTACAAAATAAAATGACTTTCCAGCTTATCCTTGAATTGAACCATTTCGATAAAATGTCTGTACATTCTATGTGGGAATACAAATTATGTTTCTAATTAAAACTAAAGCTACTGACTTTTTTTTCTTGTTTGTTAGTAGCTGGCACAGATAACCCACAAATAGCTTTGTGTCTAATTACAAACAAATAAGAAGATTAACTTCTTACCTGATTTAGTCCTGAATGCCCATTACTACGTTGTAAAGAAATTTTCTGATTTTGAGGCAGGAGTGTCATAGTTGATCTGATTGAAGAGGTGGACTGTGTGCTTGGCGTGAAACTACGAACTAATAAAACTTATGATTACATATATTAAACAAAATATGTCTAAAAACGTTCAGCAGATAGTTGATGAGTCTGTTTCACTAGAAAATAAAAAGTTCAAATTATATTCTCATAACACTCTTATAAAAAACCAGAACAAGGCAATATTCAAACAGTATAATCTTGTTTCTGACATAAAAGATAAAAGAATTACTAGTTTTGTGATGACAAGAAAACCACTTGAAATAAAAATATATCTCAGTATAGCTGATATGGGTATTAACACTTTTACTGATAAAGATAGAACTTTTTTTTTTTTTTTTCTCAGCCTTCTTAGGTCATATTCAGGTTAACAAAGAAGTTAATTACTAGTTTATTGAAATTTAGAAAGCATACCTTACCACTACATGTGATATAAACATTGTGTCATCAGCAATAGAAATGATCAAATAAAGTTTTGATCATTTAAAGAAAAAACAAATCTGCAAATTAAGGTATGGAAAGCATAGGTTATCAAATTACTAAATTATAACCTTTTGTTTTTGCCAACTTCAAATTATTGTGATAAATACAGTAATCATAATAACTACATAATAATATGGGAGCAATATTTTTCATTACTACCTATCACCATTAGTGAGTAAAAGTATCAATATTTTTTTATTTTCCCAGATATGGACTTAAAAGTATTCATATAATTCCAATAGTTCTACAATGGACCACTTTGAAAAAACAAAACAGTATTCTAACTGATTATTCTAAGTCTTATAACTTCTGTACCCAAATTAATATTGTTAAAAGAGAAAAAAAAACAGTTCAATGTTTCAAAGTCCATTAGTCCTTTGATGCTCCAATTACATCACCAATATAAATCAAGTATTTATAACACTGCCAGGTTCCTGTGATTAAAATACCACATTAAAATCCTAATTTATCAAAATATTTTCCAAGACTGTTTCACTTTCATAAATGTATTAAAAACTTCTGAAAGGTGATGAACTAGTACAATGCTACACTTTTAATGTCACTTTATAACTATTCCATCTATAAAACTTTACAAAACATTTTTAGTACATTATATAAAATGAAGGTTGTTTCTTAATATAATTTTACATTTTCAAACATCTGTAATAAAAATCTGAGCTATTTAGCAAATTTATCTGCAGGTAGTAGAGATGGTTAATTTTACATTTTCTGATGGAAAACATAACTCCTAGACCATTTATAGGACTTAACCATAATATTCTACAGGTCTGTGAAAAACTGCCATAATCAATTTGGCCAAAAATTGGTTTTTAATTAAGACCAATTATTCACACATAAGTCTTTGATAAACAAAGAACAATTTCTTCAAGTAGCCCAAAAGTGTTTTTTTTAAAAAAAGAGCATTACCAATCTCAAAATTATACAAAACAATATTCAAAATAGTATTGCTATTTAAGCAAAACCAATTTATAGAAGCCATATTTTATTATTATTGAATCAGACTGCTATGTAAGATTTACCAACTCCTTAGATCTTACATAATTCATTGGACATCATGGTTATTTATTGTCAAAATGTCAAAGCTTTTGACAAAGTATCAGAGGTCTTAAAATTCTGACTGCTGTGGTAGTTTAAAAGGAGATCCAAAATGTTTGTTAGTAGTGAGGTTACATGTATCACTAAATAAACATATAACCTCAATACTGACAAACATTAGTGGCTAGAACATAACATCAGCAGTCTCACAATGAACTGAAGATTAACTGCGTTACATTAGAGTGCATTTTCAGTTATGTTTTTAGTCATATAGTGGTTTTATCAACTTTTGATGGATTATAAAATGCAGGAAATTTACACCACCACCACAAAAATGACTAAAACACATTACCATAATGAATACATTTTTGTGAATTAATGCATTAACATAGAAAATTACCAGTCAGGTTTTGGGAAACTGGTGTAGCCACTAGTCTCAGACATGGATATCTATTTGAGGTCAACTGAAAAGATGGGGCCGAAGCTGTTGACGTGGCTTGTTTAGCACGGATACTCGTTTGTGACGATGAATTGGATGCAACAAATCTGATCTGAGTTGGAGAAGCTGTGGTCTGAGTTGCTGATTTTAAAGTGGTCTGGAAAGGTACAAGCAAATCAAATAAACTGTTTTGTCCTCACAACCTGAAATAAATGTTTTTAAGCTCTACTTCAGTAAACAATGCAAACTACCAATGAAATTAAAATTTTATACAGAAATTTAAAACATGGCTTTTGACAAGACAAACAATGTTATTTTTAGAATAATGTATACATCCTTATCTCTCACAAATAGATAAAAGTTAACCAATACCAGTACTACAGGTTTTATCATGACTTTTGTTGGTGAGTGTTGCACCACAGGATGTCTGGATAAAACTACTGATGTGGTCTGAGATGCAGCAGAGTCATGAACACCAATACATTTTGATTTGCTGCCTAGAGTTGTAGCTGGAGCAATTTTCTGTGGTGATCTTGACACAGATACAACATTTACTGCATTTTTTGAAGGAGAAAGCACATCCACCATCTAGAAATATTAATAATGCTGGGTTAAAGTACAGGTAATGATGGTGAATAGGTGTTCAAAAATTAAATGACATCAAAAACTCCTGGCAATTCATGAATTTTCTTACTTTAAAAATTAAGGTCTTCATGATTCGATAATTTTCTAACAAAATTTCAGCTATCACAATGTATTTTCTTTTCTAAACCAATGAATGCACAATTTCAGTGACAACTGGAAATACAATAAAAAAAAAGTAAATCTTCCATGAAATGAGAAACCTAAGAATCACACAATTACTAACTGATGATTTAAGAGTAGGTGTATACATTGCATTTTATTAGTTTGATAGGAATCTTTGTAACTTATACTGAAAAGGTAAAATTCTTTCTAGAAATACTAAAAGGCATTCAGCATTATGTCGTAAACATATGAAAAACAAAGCATTAATCCCAAGTTGTATAGAGATTATTTATTGCATGTATAAAATGGTGAAAAATGTAATTGAGAATGAACATTTCATTAAGCTTCCTTATACTTCTATAATTCATCACCATCTCTTTTGTAGAAGATAAAGCTGTAGCTAAACAGCCAAATATCGATATGCACCACATGAAAATACTGGTCCAACATCCCAAAAACTTTTGTTATGAATGGTAAAAAAATACAAGATTAGGATATATACTTAAAAATTAGAAAATATTAGTGAAAATGCAAATACATTAAAAGAAATTTCCATTAGTGACTTTTAATATATCACAATATTTACATCTTTTCACATATACTCTTATGGTTGGCCAATAACATTTTAGTATTTTTAACAAATTTAGATTTTTTGATATGTCACATTCTATGGATAATCACAATCTCATTGGTTTTCACACAATTTGATGTGAATCTATTATTACACATGAAATTCTGTAACATTTAGTACTCTTGAGACTGAATCATCTCACCCACTCCTATTTTCTCAAACATAGGTTCTAATTCAGGCTTATTAGCATGTTTTTATTTCAATACAAATTTTGAAAGTAATATAAAATGCACTCTAAACAGAAAAAAATTTTTTTTCAAAATGTCCTTGTTGAATGAATGGAAATGAATTAAAAACTAAAAATTAAACTTTAGCAATCATATAGAATGTTATTCATGAGACCATGAAAAGGTAAAAACAATCTAGGAATGTAGACTTTTCTATTTAAACAGAAGAAATAATAATCAGGCAACACACCTGGCTAAAAATGAACATGAAAAATTATTATATTAATTCACAAAATAATAAAGGACAAACAAGCAGCATATTAAAACACAGATGCTATAATGGAATTTCAGATTGATAAAACAAGTTTAAATCAGAATAATTCCTACCACAAAGTATGTACAACTTGAGTCTAATTTTAAAGTAACAAAATCTTGAAATAATATTTGCAGATGCCATATCCTCAACATGCATAATAATTTCTGCCACAAAGTAGGTACAATTCGAGTCTAATTTTAAAGTAACAAAATCTTGAAATAATATTTGCAGAGGCCATATTGTTAACATGCATATTTTTTTAATCATCTGGTGAGGCTAAATTAAAAGTTAAACAGCTGTAGTTAGATAGCAATTATCTTGAAACATTAATAAAGAAAACACTACCAAATAGTTGCCAGGTCCTAGATGTGGCCAATGTCTTAAAGAACAGCAGCATATAATCAGAACAAAGATGGTACTATTTGATCATAAAAAACATATGCATCAAAAAGTGAATGAAACGACAGCTTCTAAAACTTGTTTTGTTTGTAAAGGTTACATTGACTAGTACAATGTGATTTCTTCATTCATAAAATGTTTATAACAAGCTAGATGTTAACTTAAAAACTTAAATGCAGCTTTAGTGCTGTAATCATATGACTATGAAATAATTCCACTTCATATCTAATTCTGGTAATCCACTAAACTACAGCAGAAATTTGTTATTATTATTGTTGAGCACTGACAATTAGATGTAGCACAGCTTTACAAGTAAACTTATACACAACAATTGTTAGTAGCTGAATGTAATAATTAATTTAAACACTAGGAAAATAGTAATAATAATGCGTAATAATGTGTCAAAGGTATTAATATTCTGAAATATTCAACACCATTATTATTTCTGTAGACTATGTTTTAAAGCTTTAATAACAACATACATAATCATGGAATCCAATATGGAGCTGAGAGTCGCATTGAACACTCACGTACCATTCTATTGTTAACCTTTCTGAACAAAATTTGGCCACCCAAGTTTTCAGAATCTTTAAATCCATCAAAACTAGCTTATTGTCTTAAATTTTTTTGTTTTAAATGATTCTTGAAAAACTATTTTTGCAAATCTATGGTAGCTTGTAAAGGTCTCATGAACAAACTATACTTTTAAACAGAAAATTTCTATTCTCAAAAACAGAGGTTTTGTGGTTTAAACCAAAGACCTTTTAAAATTACTAATTCTATATACATATTTATAAAATCATTTATGCTTTACTTCTTACCTGTTTAGGTGAATTCTTCTGAGGTGATGGAAGAAGTCTAGTTGAAGTAGTAGTGGGGTTTGATTTGGCTATGGTAATCATTTTGGTGGGATTACCACTTAATAATACAGAATGAGCTGAAATTGGTTGATTTTGACATGATGAAGGAATCAAAATTTTTGTGGAAATTCCTGAACTTACTTTCTTTTTATTTAATGATCCACAACTGCTCGTCAAACACTTATTGATCACGTGAACATTTTCTTGATTGATGTCTAACTGCTCTATCTGTATATTTCCAACTGTCATGGGTTGCATGCTTGATCCTGAAGCTTGGGTAAAGAGAAGTTTAACATTTGAACTCTCCAATGATGAAACACTGAGATTTTTATTACTGGTTTCAAACTCTTCCATTAATTTAAATGGTAATGGTGAGGTAGTCTCAATTGTTGTCACCCTGCTATTTATAGGGCTTTGAGCAAAGATAATTTGCTGTTTGCTGGATGTAGTAACTGCACTCTTTTCCACAACAGGATCAATGGCTGTTGCTAAGGTTGCTTCAGCCATGGCCCAAAATCCTGATAAATGAGTTATTATAAAAACTCACTTTTGTATCACCATTTGATGTAAATGTTTCATCAGATATGGATATGTCTTCTTTAATTTCTATGTCTACTTTCAATAATCCAACAACCATTCCACAGAATGGTTAAGCTTTTCTTGTTGTTGTTGAACAGGTTTAAAAACCTACAGCTGGTATATGTTATTAAATGTGTTAAAGGCAGCAAAAAGCAAAGTCAGAAGAAAGAAACTGATTTACTTTACAATTTGTTGTAAATTCATCATTCTACATCTTTATCTACCTGGTGATTGATTTCTGAAAAATAAATTAACCTTTATGAATTAATGTAGTTTATAAACTTGCACTAATAATTTTATTATAAACACACTTCAAGAAAAAAAAAATTATATTAACATTATATTCTTAATTTTCGCTATCTCACTTTATTTATAAATAATTCAATAATTTCACTGACTTTTACAGCTAAAGGTTCTAACTTCCACAGTAGTCATTTCTTCTTAACACTAATAATTAGAAATAATGTACATCTCTTCAAATACATTTGGAGTAAAAATGTCAATGATTAAATTAAATATCAGAAATAGTTTAAAATGATTGGTTAGAAATAATCAATGTTCATATTTACAATGTGTGTTCCATTTTTAATTCCCTATAAAGTGTATTACATACAGTCATAAGAGTTTTTAGATTTTAACATACCAGGGTTCATACACCATTTTGGAAAACAAATTCCATGACACTTTTTGACCACTGGAATACATTTACACATCTTCAGACAGATCAAGTAAAATAAAAAAAAAGTTTAAAAAAATTCAAATTCTCAATCATTCAACATTGAGTCAAATTACATACAAGCTACTCCATTTTCTCTGTTATATAACACATGAAATGATAAATATATATACATCAATATCAAACATTACTACTGATGTTCAAGTTTTGCATCAGTTTCAAGCTTCCTTTTCTTGTTTTTTAAATTTTCATATATTTCACATTTTCTCTTTTCTCCTTATTTTAACTTTTCTTTTTGAACCTTCTGCTCACACAAGTACATCATGTTCTTGTCTAGCTTCTAACACTGACACAGTCAATCCTTTGCTTATATTATATTTCAAGGTACTTCCAGCTGATGCCAGTACAACTCTCTTTCCAACAAAAGTACTCTCTAATTTAGTTTGCACACATCTTTCTTCTGGGGCTTGGCCACAGGATAGGACTAACAACCCTTTCACTGTATACCACAACTTTTCAAAGTCTTGTCTAGAGACAGGAGATAAAAATACAACTGCCTGTACACTAGCGTAATCTTTTCTACAAATATACTCGTAGTGGCAGAACCTGGTACATGTGGCACAATGTGTATGCTCATAGCAGGCAGTCAATATGTTAACCACCATTGAGTATGAGGGTAAAGCTCTACACAAGAGACCAGCCACATTTGCATTAAATCTGTAACCAGTGCATATACTACAGGCATGAGATGTTTATTTCAAATCATCTACAAAAGCTGGGTCTACATTAGCAGCTTCTCCAAACAGGGTAGAAATGTGCACATTGTGAAACTTCTGTCATTTGTCCAGCCATCCATTAGAACCAAAAAAGGAAAAATTAACAAATGCTTCTGCAGACATCAAAGCTATTTACTGAAACATCCTGCTACTGACAGGAATGTTATCTGACCTGGCTAGAGTAAAACACTCCTAGAATCTCTCCACTCTCTTGCTTCAAAATTTCTTTTTCCTTCACTATATTCTATATTTGCATCTATGACCTCAACTGCTACTACATGGCAAGATTTTCCTCCATCAGCCTTCTTCAGTACTGTTACTCTCTCTTGCAGGATCAAAATCTGTTTTCTAGACATAACAAACAGCAGTAATTAACTGGGATAATTGACAACAAAACTGTTGTGCATCCTCAGGAAATTTTGCCATACAAGCAGTCATGTATGACAAATGGCCTTTAATTTCATCCAGAAAACTGAAAGGTGGTTGCATTTTGAGGGCAATTGCCAAGGGGTACCAAAGAGTGTAATTGCATCTGTACTCAGGTATATTGTTCAGGAATGAAAGATGCTCATTTGTCAGGGGGATCTTTCGAGAAGAGGACTACTGTATTAGCAATTTTACAACCCTCTACCAATCTGAAAAAAAATGAAGCACACACATCTCACCTTTGACTCCTTTAAAACCAAAGGAAAAACGTTTTAGTCCTGGTTATTTTATATTTTTCTTCACAGCCAATGGATTAATATCAATATTTAAGGTCAATTCCAAAATTTCCTATAGAAACTTTAACACCTTGTTTCAAAAATAGAAAATATTTAAAAGCTCAGCAACCTCACAGTCTTCAACAGCATTATTTAAGAATCCAACCCCCATTTTAATATTTTAACTTACCCCATTAACACCCTTAAAAAAATACTTTTGATAATTTCAACATTATAGGCCACTTGATTGTTGTAAGTCCTTTGGGATTTTCTTACCTGTAATATAACCAAATCCTTAATTTCCTTATATTTGTGTAATCTTCCATCCTATCTGTCAACTAAAAACTTGTTAAATTGAGGCTCTATCTTAACACTCCTACAAAAAGTGGGGCCTAATAAGCCCCAGAGCAACTTGAAAGGTTATTAATATTAGGCTAATAATTTTGTATTTAAATGAAATTGCCATTTAAATCCATTAATGAATGGATTAACGAGATTCCCACTGTCCCTATCTACTATCTAGCGAAACCACAGCCAGGGGAACGGGCTTGGAGAAATCAGGACTAGAAACGTCTTTTCATAGGAGTGTTAAAATGTTTCATTTCTTTAGTAAGTTAATGTATGCATTTTGAAACCTATAGTTTGTATTTATTGCAACTAGATGCTGCTTACAAAACAGACAAGTTTGTGAACAAAAACACCAAAATGTTAGTGCAACAACTAAATTGTATAGACAAATTTTTTTCCGTGAATACTGAACAAATGAAAATGTTTACAACTATTACAACGTAACTGGCTTCACAACTAAGATATATGTGTATTAATTTCCTTAGCTGGTTGAGCTAAACTTATCAATAGCAACTTTGAATCTGTATGTTTAACCTGTTGACTGCCAAGTATTTTAGCTGCTACAATACAACTCTAATACTTCTTCATTTTGTAACTTTTTCCATGAAGCCATTTTGGATGGAAAGTGAAACAATTTGTAAGTAGATCAAATGCATGTATGGTGCTGACATCTAGTGTTGAAGTTAGGTATTATTGAGAACGAATTAACTTGTCCATGGCACTGTGTTACCGATCGGCTTGGACGAGTTGTCTCGTCTACGACACTGAACAGGTTAATAACTAAAAAGTTGTTCTGAGAACAAAATAGCTTTACATACAAATCAATAAATTAAAATCTCACTCTATTAGTTATTAACAATTATATGAAAAAGTAAAAAGGGATCACTGACATCTCTTCAGTTTATATGATAGGAGGGCATGACATGTGGGTTGGACTTTCTGATTTATACCAAAGTAAAACATGATGATTGGAAACAAAAGTGTTATATTATTTAAATTATGCAATGTAGAATGAATGTGTCATATGATACAGAAAAGTAATGAGTAAGAATTAAACATTTCCTTTTAAAACCGAGAAATTAAAACTTGTATTAAATTTATATATTAACTACATTTTAATGGAAAAGTTTATCAACATACATTAGTAATAAAACAGTTTAAACTGAGAAGGTAACTCTGTGGAAAAATCATACCATGAACTTTACTCATATATAGGTGATTAAAAGGGAATCAAACTAAGCATTATATCAATAATATGAAACTAACTACATCATCCTACATATTACACACAAACACACACAAATTATTAAACTCAATTACTTGATAGGTTCTAGGATTACTGATGGTGAATACCAATTACAGTATACTAGGCATCTTATCACATAGTAACTTTAAGGATATGCTTTCCTTCTGACCAAATGCATAACACTTGTCCATACATTTTAGATCAGTTTCCTGTATAGTTAAAAAATTACAAATAGCCTTAAGTATCTTATTATTGACATTTACACCCTACTTATTGTACCAAACAAACATGGAGACTACATTATCTTTTGTTTGTCTATCATCTTTAAAATACACTGAACAAACTGTAATGTTCTTATTCAACAAACATGTAACATCTCTCCTAATCAAACATTATCACCACCTTCTCAACTGCTTATCTTTCTTTACTGGAGAGACTAGAAGGGTGCATCACACATCCATAGACATTTCCAAGATTTTTTTTGTTGTTCTTTTAGCTTTACAACTTCCTAAATTGCAGTCAGATGTGTAAAAATAATTCAGCATTTTGGTGAACTGTAAAAATACTACTGAAACAGTATTGAAACTCATTCTAATTTCTTGTGAATTCATTAACTTCATGAATGAAAAATACTAGATACACCTAGCAGAAATGAACATAAAAGTTTCTGAAGCTTCACATTCAGTTTGATCTTTCCCATTTTCCAGTTCAGATACATACCATATAAACTGGAATTTTTAAATAATTCAATGACAAGTGATAAAATGAATGATACTCAGTGCAAAATTTATTTTAACCATTTAAAACATCTTCCTTGCTGAATATTACAGTACACTAAACATTATCATCAGTGAATATTGTTTAAAATCCAATACAAAACAGATTCTTTGCAGTGAATGAAAGAAAAATTCAAACACACACACACATACTTTTGCAATGATTTAATGTTATATGACTGTTATTCCACAGCATACAGAAAAGCTCACTGATCTGTTCCAATAAAATTGCCCACTGTATCCAAGCAATGAAATCAATGTGCTTTATGTTTTAAGAATTCAGATTTCAACTAAAGATTTGCATGTTTTGTGAAATATTGCTATGAGAGACTAAACTTTATTTTGTTATTTCTTGATGTTTTGAGATTTAAAATGCATTTTTTTTCTTCAAGTAGGATTGACATGCCCCACAATATTTACTTAAATTTCAAAATGTACGTCTGTGAATGACAGGAATAATAATGGTGCACCCTATATTTTTTATGGTTATTTCAAAAAAATTTAGGCCTTTACAACTCCCCATTTTTTATTTAAAATTAAACAAACTACTCACTTTTTGTTGCAACTGATTTACTACAGTCTAGGTTAATTCCCCCTTGTACCAAATTTATTGATGAAAAGTACTAAAAGAAGTCTTGCTCAATCAAAACTAAAATAAAAAATGTAGGCCTAAAATTTGTAAATTAATTTAAAAAGTACTGGGACAGTCCAACTACACCATTTGGCTCCATATTGTTACCTAGAATTACATTTCACCACCTTCACCAAGAAATAAAAATAATTTGCAGTTTGAGTAAATAATGTCCACAATATCTCCAGTCTTGTTTGCTTGTTGTGTCTTATTATCCCTGATCGTAGTTTTTAAACTTCCAGTTTATCTTGTAATTGTACTAATAACAGTAGCAGTAGCACTAATAAACAAAGTAAAACGTTACAACCTTATATTTGACTTAATAATCAATTGTTAATGTTGTTTTATTCTTACAATTATGTGCTAACTCAAAACTAATTAATGACGATTAACATATATTAGGTATGTTAAATTTTCCACACTGAGTTTAGAAAACAAAAAAGCTGTAACGACTAATTCAACATCACTCAATGGATTTTTAAGCCTAACTCAATATAATTAGGTCTGGATTACATATAAATATACATATAATTCATACGAAGTTGTACCGTAAGCTATATACTTTATTAGCATAATACTTTAAGAGTATTGGTACCACTCTATTACTAGTAGTAGCGAGAACTAGTACTATCAGTAGTGTTACTGTGTTTTCTTTCTAACTTCTGTTTACAATACAGGATCTTAATTTCCAAGCATTAATAATAACAGACGATAAGCCTAGCAGTAGTATACATCAGTATTAAGAGTTAAGTGAAACTGAATCGTGAAAATTGGAATAATTTAATAATTATACTATAAGAAAAACAAACGTAAGGCCAAGTGCCTTCGGTAGTAAATGATGATCATATGCCACAAGTTAACAAGGAAATTTTATAAATAAATAAACAGTGCACATTACACGAGAAAACCCTCAATCGATAGTTTTAAAATAAACCCTCTCCTACCTGAACAGTCTTAATCTTCTTAACCATTACGATAAAACACCACAAACAGCGCGCGCCACTCAGGAAGTTGCATCTCATATAACGCGTCATACAAACTTCGATGGATCTGTCTTATGATAGGTCTTTTCCTTGCCACGTTCACGCGCAGTCGCGGAAAACTCGAAACTCTGGAATGCCGCGCCATATTTAATCTTCCTTTATCAACTTTTATTATGATTAATGCATTTCACTGCATTGAAATTAAACTTACAGTATGTGGACAATTTTTATTTTATTAAAACAATAAAATAAAAGCTCTAGTTTTTCAAAATCCGATATAAAATTAACATAGTCTGCAATTATAAGAACTCGTGAATGAAAGCAAAGAGAATATATTGATAATGGTAAACTGAACATTGCACTTCCAAAATCATTAATACTTTCTGTTTGGCGCTAAATATGCTGAGCTGGTTATGCATTATGGATTTGTTTTCGCACACAGGCTGCACTTGTATAAAACATCACATACTACAAAATCGTTAATTAAGAAATGTCTGTGCTGCATCGTGGTTGAGTAAATAATAATATATCTCTTTAATCTACGAGTGTGTGTGATTTATCATAATAATTGAATAAAGCTTGTTTGTTTGTTTGTTTTGGAATTTCGCACAAAGCTACTCGAGGGCTATCTGTGCTAGCCGTCCCTAATTTAGCAGTGTAAGACTAGAGGGAAGGCAGCTAGTCATCACCACCCACCGCCAACTCTTGGGCTACTCTTACCAACGAAAAGTGGGATTGAACGTCACATTATAACGCCCCCACGGCTGGGAGGGCGAGCATGTTTGGCGCGACTCGGGCGCGAACCCTCGACCCTCAGATTACGAAGCGCATTGAATAAAGCATCAAGAAATAAAATAAAAATATCAGATTTACACCATTGGTACGAGTTTAAACTGGGCCACCCATTCTTCCACAGAAAAACAGTACAATTTTTTGCTTTCAATTTTTTTTCAAGTTAAAGTTCTTCTGAGAATGACTGGGTGGCCCGGTTGAAACATACAGATGTTGTTCAAATATTAACGTTTAAGTTTATTTATGTTTTATTAAATTAATCCAATAAACTGCTCCCTGGAGTATTAAGTGGGATACTATTTACTTAACATCACATACTATAATTTATATTGTTTTAAGTTATACTTTCAGTGTTTTAATAGAGGGGGCTACTAATCGCAATGAAGATGTGATAATTGAGAAAGGGATTAATATATAAATTGATATATAAATTATAAGTGCGAGTAACAGGCACTTAGTTCTATAAACGTGAATTATGTAAAATATTTAGTTGGGTGATTATTCAAGTGAAGTTAGTTCAGTGAAAGAAAAGTAATTCAGCGCTAGAGGGAGAAAGTTATCGAGTTTGTTCTCCCTTTTAAAGCCGTAACTATAGTTTGGCCAACCTGTTTTAAATCCAATAAGAATATAACTGAGTAGAACACGCTCACGTGACAAGATGTTGTTAGCCAGTTTATTTAATCTCCTAAGCACATCTCGAGAACGCAGACGAAAATGGGAAATGAAAGTTTGTCATGAAAACTGGAAAGCAACATATAACTTTTTTTTTTCTGTGGTCATTGAGTAACCCTAGCTTTTTCTTCGTTATATTTCGTTTTTATACTAAATTAGTATTGTGCCTCATTATTTATTTCTAATCTTCTTTTGGAATTTATGTTACTATTTTGCCGTCACTACTACCAACAGAATAAAGCGTCGTAAATTTCCTCTATGATATATCAAATAGATGTTAATGATGAATCAGACAATCCAAGGAATAATACATTCTTTGAACATTCCTACTATAATAGATCCTTTGAAGATGAAGATTAATTACGGTAGGTATAAGGCTGTGGGGCATTACCCCTTTCCCTTTAGAAAAGGTTCGGCATGGCGAGGTGGTTAAGGCGATCCACTCCTAATCTGAAGGTCGCGGGTTCCAATCTCCTTCACACCAAACATGTTCGCCCTTTCAGCCGTGGGGGCGTTATTATGTTACGGTCAATCCCACTATTCCTTGGTAAAAGAGTAGTCCAAGAATTGGCGGTGGGTGGTGATGACTAGCTTCCCACCCTCTAGTCTTACACTGCTAAATTAGAGACGGTTAGCGCAGATAGCTCTTGTGTAGCTTTGCGCGAAATTAGAACAAACAAACAATCCCCTTTAGAAACGATTTCACTGCCACATAAATATAACTAACGTGGTAATTTAAATACAGAATGCTGACATGGTAGTATATGTATTCTTGGCTGTCAGAAATAATATCTTGAGCATGAGGGAAATTAACTCTTTATTTCCTATGATATTATTGTTTCCTAGACGAAGTTGTAGTACAATTAATCACCTTATCAAAATGTAAAAACGAATAAAACCCATTACTATATGTTTCTCAAGTTTTTTTTTCTTTTTGCATTATATATTAGGCAAACGTGGTCAGAATGTCGATGAGTATCTTCCTTATACTGATCTTGAGATCAAGCCAGACATTCTGATTAAAAAGTGCTGTTGGGAACTGGTAAAACAATAATAAAATTGCTTTATTGCGAAAAAAACAAACATAAAAAAATCATAAATTACTAGCCAAGGAGCGGAGACATTAGAGAAATTTCCTTAGATACGAAAATACTCAAAAAGGAAATATAACAAAAACCTATAATTTTGATAAATTCGAAAACCCGAGCCATGTGATCACTTTAAGCATTGAATGGTTAAATGAACCTTCAAAGCTTTCAGCTACGTTTTGCTTCTGGTGCAGCAAGTTATATGTTACTCCTCTCTCATAATTAACCTCTACCATCAGTGACGTTACCGAGAAGGAAGTTTGAAGTCATTTCCATGGAACCAGGTGTTCTTGATGAAGTGTTTAACTATCTGCAGTTGAAAGCAACATCTATGAATGGTACTGAAAAAAGAATGCTGTATATCTCTTGAATAGATATCACTCCAGACACTTTTGCAATGAAACAAGAGCTTCAGCTGTTTGCGAAGATCATAGAGGTGAACCAATCCGTGATCTTTTGGTTATGCTTGGAGGGGTGACAACACGATGGAAAAAGACAGCGACATATCACTTTACTGGGAACTCTGTTGTTGGAACATTTTTTAAGCCATTTATTCTTAAAATCATCGAGTGAACACAGGAGGTTAGGATTGAAGTCAACTCCATTACATCATGCTTTCTGGTAAAGCTTCAAGATGATTTGATCAAAATATTGTACGATTGTTAATAGTATACTAAAACCATTCACGAATAGAAAACATAAATTCGTAAAAGAACAAAACGGAACTTATTAACAAATGAAAGACATCCCTTCCAGCTACCAAATGTAACCACCCTTAACTACTTATGTATTCATCTAATCTTTTCCTGAACTCAGTAAAACTTTGTGATTACACCACCCATGTTTGAAAATTAATACTTTCTGAACTGAAGACCACTCCTACACTGCCAAAGATTGAATTTATTATCCTTTGTCCTATCGTATTGAGGAAGGAAGCCCAAAACTGAACAATACAATGTTCTAAATGAAACCTTACAAGTGATCTATACCGTGAAATAATAATATCCTTTGTCTTGTGTTCTATATTTCTACAGATGATACCCCAAATCCTATTAGCCCTATTGCTAGCTACAATACACAGTTTAGATGACGTAACTGAATTTTCAATCACAACACCAAGAAGTATTTCTTCAACCACAGTATTTAATGTTTAATTTTTTGAATTTACTATGTTGATCATTAATACGATTTCTTGAACCTTTACTTAACCATACTGACTTATTCTGTGCTATTACCCCCCTTTTTGTGTAAAGAATATGTATATTCTGTATGCATACCAATGTTTCTCTAAATATTTCCACATCTCTTCAAGATCCCCCTCCCAACCCTCAAGTCCAATCCACAGAAGCGAGATCATGTCTCATTCCATCAGCATTGTTTTTCCTGAAATTTGGAATCAAGATACTATTCTTTTTCAATTTTACATGCAGTAAAATCCAAAACCTAATATTGCAATGATTGCTTGTACTTAAATGCTCATCAACCATGATTCGGTAAAATTCATATTAGATGCTAATATTAAATTGTTGATGTGAAAGATTTTGAAGGCAGCTCTTATGAATAGGAAAATGATCACCTTGACCAATAGAGTTGTTAAGAGGTTTTAACCACCATCTTATAAAGGTAAGTCTGTACCATTTTAAGGCATTTACGGATTTTTACTTGGACAAAGACCTGAAACTTATTGAGTCTATTGTCAGTCTTTCCCTTCTGACAAAATGGGAGTGTCTAGTGTTCTCAACTTACTTAGTCACTCTGTAAATTCTGGACTGTGCTATTTGTTTCACTGCAAAGTGTACGACACAGCACATCTCACGACTGGTATGTTCATCAACTTTGTGAACAGATGATTTGGCTTAAGGTCAAGCAGACATTCCATCATGACTCTGAACAAGTTCAGTAAGGAGGCGTACGAGAAGGTGATTTCACATCACATATCAGCTGTGTGGGTGGTATAAAACATTGATTAGAGACAAAAGATTCTGGAAGCTTTTTCACACAGACATTGTCCTACTCACAATTTCAGTTATGAACATACAAGCTGAGCTTATAGCAGAGGGTCACATTGTTGTCTGAAAAAATTATTTGGCTACATCCAAATGAAAACTCCACTTTCAACAGCTTTACAATTTTCCAAGCACTAAAAATTGCTACAGTTCCTCAATTTCTAAAGTGCCAACCAAAAGGTAATTACCTGGAGAACAACCAAAGCTTCTTGGCAGAAGCTATTGATCAACCAAAAGTACCTTTAAAAGATAAAGCTATTTTCGATGATGCAGTCAATTCAACTATTGAGAAGCTGTTTTTAAGCCTAGTTTTTTTTTATATTCAAAATAGACAATTATAAAATTATTTTTTATTCTTTTCTTAAATCAGAAATAGATTCATAGTTGAAATTTCTATCAAAATTAATAAATACTAGATCAGCAAATAGCCTTCTTCAAGTACATTTTTATAGTTCCAACCAACCATGGCGCGAAATAACTGAGTGTTGGAAAGCGTCTTCTGAATTATTAAATATATTGAAGTTTTTCTGTCTGTCTGAAGATAAAGCATGAAAATTAAAAGTGAACTAATTTATCTTTCTCATCACCACGTTACAAAATCATCTTTAGCAACACCTTGGTTTAAAAAATTAAACTTGCATTCATATTACATCACTCTTTAGAGAAATTACTAAAAGAATAATACACAAGCACAAAATACGCATACAAGAATATTTTCAATTATTGTAAATACACTCCCTTTCTACGAAGTTGTTAAAGAAAAAGGATATTACGGAAACAGCCATAGGTCAAATCTAAGTCAAACTAGTAATTTTCTAAAGACTTACTGTAATGCACTTTTCCCACCAGAAGGATGTTTATGTCAAGCTGCTTAATGCAAAAAGTACCCTAGGATTCACCCATTCAATCTCACTCAGCAAGGAAAGTTAAATCAACAGAGTGGCGTATAGGTGTAAATGAGAGAAAAGTTTTGCCTATATTTCGCTGCAGCAGTGATTCCAATGAATTTTTCTGCATCATCACACTTAGCGGGTTGTGTGAAAGTTGTTGGTAAAGTCCCTTAGAGACATCTCAAAGGATTGTAGCTAATAGGCAATGAAGATATCAGTCAAGTCCTTACAACTTGCTGACTTTCATACCTTATGGAGATGATTATCGTTGAGTGTGGGGAAAGGAAAATCTGTGGGAGGGGACACTTGGCGCAGCATGGCTGGGTGGATAAAGCACTCGACTCGTAATCCGAGGCTCGCCGGTTCGAATCCCCATCGCATCAAACATGCTCGCCCTTTCGGCCGTAGGAGCTTTATAATGTGCGGTCAATTCCACTATTCATTGGTAAAAGAGTAACCCAAGAGTTGGCGGTGATGACTAGCTACCTTCCATCTAATATTATACTGTTAATTTATGGGCGGCTAGCGCAGATAGCCCTCGAGTAGCTTTGCGCGAAATTCAAAACAAACCAAACCCTCGGAGGACTGGTGGAATATGACAACTTTGGATGGAGCTGACCAAAGCAGTTCTAGATGATAATCTTGTTACCATTTAGGTAAACCAACTGTAAGAACTATGTACAAATATGTGTTTATTATATTTCATCGTTACTTCACTTGTTATGAATGTTTGACTTCCTCGATGATTTTTTCGCATTTTATTAAAGGCAGTATAAATTATTAGTAGTAATTCATTGTTCTTTCGAGATGATTTTAATTACGTTTCATTTAAGTGCGATTTCGTGAGAAATCACATTTTACGTTTTTATTTTTTTAACGATTTTATTTAACATCCTCTTTTAAAGAGAGTCTTTCTTCAATCATCATATGAAAGATATTTTACCCTTTCTTTTTGTGATTTATTTGAAAGCGATTTTATTCTTATGTATTTTTGGTATTTAATTACCCGTTTATGTTTTATTTCATATATGTTGTTGCAAAAGTTTTTATCTCGTTCTTGAGTATATAAAAGGAGAGAGATTATTATTTTTTTTTAATTTCGCGCAAACCTACACGAGGGCTATCTGCGTTAGCCATCCCTAATTTAGCAGTGTAAAACTAGAGGGAAAACAGCTAGTCATCACATCCACCGCCAACTCTCGGGCTATTCTTTTGCCAACAAATAATGGGATTGACCGTCACAACATAATATCCCCCACGGCTGAAAGGATGGGCATATTTGGTATGATGGGGATTCGAACCAGCGACCTTCGGATTACGAGTCGAGCCCCTTAACCACCTGGCGAGAAAGGTTGAAATGAAATTATAACCTCAAATTTAATTACATAATGTGAGATTATAATTTGGTTTCAGCTGTTTTATTGAGCGATTTACTGCCATTTTTATTTTATCATGGTTAGCATTGAATTGTTTTTCCAACTTTTGATTATTACTACAGGGTGGCCCGTAAGTCCCTACCCATTTATATGTTATTATGTTATATTCAATTACGCATGTATTATAAATTTGTTTCTTTTTCTCAGACAAATATGGCCGATGTAAGCCCATTTACACTTGACAAGTACGTGGATATATTAGCGCAGCGAGAATGAGGGACAGCACACAGATACATAAGCTATATGGATGGGTAGGGACTTACGGGCCACCCTGTACATCCTATATTTTCCCCACATTCTCTGCGTCCCTCCCGCATCATATGCACAAGCCAGAAAATACAAACCTTCAAGTTATCAGACCCTGTTAAGAAAATCTAATTTAGATGTTTCTATTGTTTCACCAGGGAAAGTTCGACATTTGTGATAAGCACGCGGCTGAATGACAAGCGCCCCTTTAAAACGTTAGAATATTATTTGAGTAATATAAAAATACAAGTTAGGCTAGAGCAGACGGAAATTAATTAATTAATCTAATTATGAAGCTTGTTTGATACTTTGTCTGTTAGTTCGGTTTTGTGAATATTGATTCTATGTTTTGATGAAACAGTAGAGGCACAAGTGTCTTACACGCAAGAAAAGTTAGCAAACAAGTGAAGTTTTTGTATTAACATATGTGGATAATCCTATAAGCATTGTGCTTTTTCTTTTCTCTAAAAGAACTTGTCCAACAACAGAAATCTTATATTTATATCAGGAGCGGGATTAATTAGGTGAAAAACAAAATAAAACCGAGACTCAATTTTATAATGACGACATTTGCTTGAAATGACTGATGTAGAAAATTTTACGTTTAAGAGCAAGAAAACTTGTTTGGTTTGAATTTTGCGCAAAGCTACACGAGCGCTACCTGCCCCCAATTTAGCAGTGTAAGACTAGACGGAAGGCAGCTAGTCATCACCACCCACCGCAAACTACTATTTTACCAACGAATAGTGGGATTGACCGTAACATTATAACGCCCCCACGGCTGAAAGGGCGAGCATGTTTGGTCTGACAGGGATTCGAACCTGCGACCCTCGAATTACGAGTCGAGAGCAAGAAGAGAACATTAGAAGAACATGCCTTGATGTATAATGAATAAATATATAAGAAATAATCAATTTAATTAAAAATCAAGAAACCCATTGAAAATATACAGAAGGCTTGTAACAACAAAATACAAGAACCTTAACAAATTTTAGGAAAAGTGAATATAAAACGATATGAAAGAACGACAAAAAAGACAGAACAACAACACAACATGAATGCCAAGGAAAAACATCTGGATGTTAAACTACAGAAGTAATTCCGTCTTCCTGTTACTGTTATCTGTAACTGCTGGACTACACATCTTCAACAATCCTTTAAAAATGCCCAAATAGAAAAAAAATGTTTCTCAGTGTATTGGATCAAGGTATAACTTTACCAAGTTATAAGTCAATCTGACGAGAAATGAAGGAATGGTGGTCGATTGAGTTGTGTTTGGAAGATGAAGAAACGATAGCAGAACAGTACGTCTATCTCTGTTTAGACTTAATATACTAAATCCTAAAGTGAATATCATGGACTGTCAGAACACTGTTATTATCTTAATCATTTCCAAGTACCAAATGCTTCCGTTTCGTAATAGAACACCATTTTAAATACAACTTTCTCTATAGCCTATTCCTTTAAGTTTACATGAAGCGTTTGATGAAAGGGTAGCCAATGAGTGAATGATACAAGTAATTGTGTTGCACAGTTTTACGAACAGCACATAGCCATTATAAATTTTGCACTGAAACATCACAGTGAAGATAACTGGTAAACAGCCCTTTCTGCCAACTCTCGTCTAACCGAAAAGTGGGACTCGACCAACATTGTTATAATGTAACCACGTCCCCCAAAATATAGAGTGCATTTTAGAGGCAATGAGTCATAAAACATGAATTACACTTTCTAATTCGCTGTTCGAACACACTAACCAAGAAGTCATTTGTTCCATAGTAGCTAACGCTACTTCTGATGACGTCACGAGGAATCTTCATGTGAAAGACTTGCCTAACCACGTGATATCTGAAATGCTATTCTACGACTTAAGAGCAAATAATGTTTAAACAACTCTAGCATGACTTTAATAAAAAATCCCTAACTCATCAAATAGTCATCGGCCCAGACAAGTTTGTCTCTGCAAACTTCTTTTGTTTAGTTTTATAGCCAACAGAAAAGAAACCCGAGTTTTTCAAAGAAACAAATAATGGAAACGACAAAAGCACTAACAAATATAGTTATACTGGTTTAACAATACATTCAGCAAGTACATATTGTAGAATTACTTATTAAACTAAATTACACGCAATATTGGAAATAATTATGGAAAGGTGAGAACGTCCTGCACCAGAGTATTATTACGTGCTAATTTACTGTTATTAGTTGTTAACCAACCAATCAAAAAGTACTACGTCATTATAAAATCAAGTCTGTAAAACAATAGTTGTTTACACTATACCCAATAGCTGTTTTGAGAATCTAGTAATTTAAATACCAACCTGGAAGTTCCGACATGCATTCAACAAGGCTCGATGACCAATGGTATTTCATGCAAAAATATCGCATTTAACTCCATGTTTTAACAGGAAATGTGTGAAGAACTTCTAAGGAGATTTGTGAAACTGATACTGATGATGATTGAAGCATTCGAGGTAGAAAACTAAAACTCACAAGTCGATTTTAAGCATCTCAGAATGTTTGTTTACAAGATGGAATGGATCTTGTCAATGGTCGCATTGTAAATACAAAGGTGAATGTAACCATGACAACAGTAAGATATAAATTAGGCTAAAAGAGTCTCAAAAGAGCCACGTAGCTACTGAGAAGTAATCCGATTAAAATGTTGAAGGATGAATACGTTGATCTTTAAAGATTAATCTAAGCTTGAGTTGTTTGACAACAATCTGTTTATGGTGGAGAAGAGAGTGATATCATAATATATGTATGTTAATAGTGAAGCATGGGAAGAGGTCAGTACAAAGTTGGATCTGCATCTCATCCAGCAGTGTTAGTAATCTCCAGCATGCAGCAAACGTGATGAAATCACATCTTAATGGTGAAGATAATGGAACACTCACAACCATGGCTTGACCTGCAAAAATTCTAATATGATTTTTGTTGGCTCATACAAAATCTTACAAAGTCAGAAGGTGGCCAATCAAAGTTGACTAAATAATATAGGGCAAATGACACAATATTCAACTTTTACATTGTTAAACTGTATTACAGCACAAAAATAATGCATAATATTCTGTGTCAAACACAGAATTCTAGGGTTCTGTGGAATGTATTCATTTGTCTTTCGTATTTTCTATGATAACAGTTTGCACTAATAATAAGTTCACCATTCGGTTACCATTACTGGTTGGCTGTGATTTCAATACATGTGTTTCCATAACTATTTCTATGTTTCAGCATCTTAAAAAGTAAAACATTAAATGTTAAAGGATGTGAGTGAGAACTTTACTACATAATTCACACTGCTAAATATGACAGGCAAATCCTGTATAATGCATAGGCCTTCCTTCTCCACACAAATCCAACAAATAAGGTTATACTCCACAACCAGAGGCATATTACCTATTTCCACAATTCAGTCACTAAAGTTGGCCCCTTGATACCCACCCACATAAGGATGTGCCCCTCCCACCTTCTGAAAATCCTGTACTCATCAGTGAACATAAAATGTTACTGCACAGATAATCATCTCATATAGTATTTGTAAAGTCATCTACAACAAAATTTCTTGAAATACATTGGAAATAAAATGGAGTAGATAAATCACAACTTAATAAATCTGATAACCTGAGCATTTTGGTAAGGAAGGTCTGAAGAAAGTTTATTTGTTTTGTTGTTAAGTGCAAAACTACACAACAGACTATCTGTGCTTTGCACATTGTGGGCAGTGAAACTCAGTTTAACCCAAAGTTTAGTGTTTTGATCACTCAGACTTGCTGTGGGCAGAACAGAAGGAAGATTTATTTTCTGAAAGCTCAGATGACTAGGATTTTTTACACCAATATATAATTGTAGTGCTATTAATGAATCAACCAGTTCTTTTAAACCTGGAACACTTAGAATGACAAGCATAGATAAATCTTGTGATATGTTTAGTGACTGCTACAGCTTTAATTGAAAGCACCTGATTAAAGCCACAGTTTCAAAGCTTCCTTACAAATTATGTAATAAGGCACAGGAAAAAAAAATCTTCTGTTCATAAGGAAATTAACATTCAGGTGTCAACATATCCATTGATTTTTTGCCAGTTCTTTAAGTGGTTGACAATGACTTCCAAGGCAAAAGCTGTATTTATTAACTGTAATATTTATAGTAAAATCTGGCAGAATAAGACAGTGGACACTGTTGTCATTAACCTTGAGAAATGTCAAAAAGTGTAATTTCAATTAATGTTGTTTTATTGTTTTGATAGTTTGAGTTGTTAAAAGAAATGTTAATAGAAGGTTAATCCTTTAGTTCAGTTGGCACGAGTAATTTTTACACAAGATGCAATATTCCTCATCCTACTTACACTTGAAGCCTCATCAGTAATATTGAGGAAAACAGCAACTGGGCTTCAAATATTTTAGCCTAATTAAAAATAAAAGAAAACCATAAAAATTCTGCAAATTTTTCAGTCATATAATAACCCTTCGTTCAATATACATATAAAATATTCTTAACATATTTCAAGAACCTAAAAATATATACATACAAGAATGACCAAATTGCAAGTGCAAAGGGCGACATTTATTTCTGGTTTAGCACTATATACAGCAGCAATGAGAGTGAATAATGGCAGGTGGCATAACACTATCAAGTAATTGACAATTACATCAAGGCACAAAAAACGGATACTCAAAAATATATTCTATAGCTTTTTCTTCTCTCCACAAAACAAATCATAACCATGAATGTTCTACTAAACTTTAAAGACATGCACTTCTAGTAAAGAGTGCCTCTGCTTTTTTTTTTGTTATAACACCATGTAACTATAGTATAGGAATAAGCAATCATAGTATTGTACATAATCACAATTAAATGTCACCTGTTAACATGCAACTTGCAGATTAAAAATATTTAATATCAGTTGGCTGAATTGGTCTTAGATAGATAAAACTTTTCTTGTAGGTACTGCCAAAATGTTTGTCTGTTAAGAAATGATGATATAGTAGTTATGAATAATATCACAAGTTTTCATGATGTGAGGCCTGTCCAGCCCATTGACAAGCAAATATTTTTGATGTAAATTGATAAAAATGTTTTCACAGTAAGTATATGGACAATAATTGATGTAAAAAAAAGATTATAATGTGTAAAATATATAAATTCCAAAATCTCTACTGATGTCTAATTCATTATGAGTATGCATACACTTCTTTCAGATTTGTTGCATAAAAATCACAATTTCAACTTTCTTTTGAACTATTACTTAATAAAAAACTTTCTTGTCATAGAAAGCTTAAAACCAAAACAGCCACTCAAGATTTTCAGTAAGTTCCTCTAAACTGTTTTCAGTAAAGTTCCTATATTCTTAATGAATCATTACTCAACAGATTATGTACAAACCTAACAGTAAAAGTTCTATTACTATCACATTCAAAACAAAAGTGGATGCTGCCCCATCCTTAAAACCCAATAGTGAATATATATATATAGCTATATTTATATATATGTATATATATATATATATTTATTTATATTTATATATATATATATAATATTTACACATTTACTTACATCATTATGAAACAAGAAAAGAGCATGTGAAAGTTCAAATCTTATGTTTCTAACAGCATTATGTACACAATTGGCATACAACAACAAAAACAAAAATATCTATATAAGCAATGTCATGCACACTGGTATGCTGAAATTATCCATTCAGGCCAGCACCAATAAAAGTAATATTGTGTATATGGCCAGAAAGAAAACTTAAGTTTGTTTCTATCACTCATAAAACATTAAAAAATGTCAGTTAAGAGAAAATAGTTCACTTCCGAAATGTAAAGTCTGAAATCTTAACTATTCAGCTTTTAAGGAGCTCTTTAGATGTTCCTGTACAAAAGTATGCTCCTATTCATGTGTAAACCTATTTGTCTTCATGAAACACCTTACAGTATCTAGACTGCAACAGAAAGGTTAAGCAGGCTTCTGAAAATCTCATGGATGGCTATCGTCTCATAACAGGGTTCAAAGCTTGAGGGGTTAGACCTCCATTCAGATATCCATATGCAGTGTACATTGTGTTCTGTGGTCTTGATGCCTGAATAGACTCTTGATACTGGGCTTGAGGGTGCATGTTGAAGTTCACAACGCCCATGGGGACAGCAGCAGTCTGTAGCTGAGAGGAGTTGATGAACCCAGCATTGGTAATGTAACCTGCCGTGTTAACCATTGCTGCTGTTCCCGGAGGAGGTCCTTGTGGCATACGGTAGCCAACCCCATTTAAGGTCTGGTAACCTGCTGCCATTAGATTGTGACCAATTGCTACACTAGAGTTTCGCTGCATCTGCCGAGCATGATATCGATGGCTGTACTGACTGTAGCCATGGCCTGCATTGGACGGTATTGATCCTTGAGGCTGCAGGCTAGTAATCCCACGTTGCATTTGGGAAGGAGGAGGAGTGATATTTACCTGTGGTGAAGGAGGAGTTAGGTTTGGTGAGGGAGTCATAGTACTACAAGAAGGAGACATATGAGGAGGACCAATATCCATTATGCCATTAGTAAGCTGCTGAAGCTTTGCAAGGCTACAGCTGTAGTTAGCATGTGATTGGGGATTAGGTGTTGGTGTAGGATTTAGGGTAGGAGTACATGAGTAACTTGGTGATTGAAGGTGAAATCCTGCTGGGACTGTTGAAGATACTGCACAGGCAGAGACTGCTGAAGGAGGAAGACCAACATTGACATGAGTGAGGCGCTGCATATTTCCAGATATTGTGACAGAAACTGGATTTCCTATATTTACATTATGGTGTCCCTGCTGTTGAAATTGTTGTGAATGAGCAGCAACGGCAAGAGCTGGTGACTGGTGCTGGATCATTGTTACCACTGGCACGCCTACCATGTATGAACCAGCTGGGTTTCCTCCTGTTACTGCCATATTTACAGTATTCATGTAGTTAGGTGAGGAGCACATGGATGACTGTCCTACCAGTAAAGCATTCACGGAGGGAGAATTGACATTAACCATATTACTCTGTACGAAGTTTGACACAGGAGAAGAAACAGCATGTCCATGTGACACAGGAGTATGAGTGTTCTGTTGGGGGGTTGCTATCCTGTTACTATAATTTGCTAGGCCACTAGATGAATAGCCAAAGGAATGGAGGTGAGCTTGTCGCTGGGCTTGGGCAATAGCAGCTACGGCTGCAGCCATTGCCCCATGTGGTGGTTGAACAGCACTGCAACTATTCTGCAGCTGAGCACAGTCAGAGAATGGTTGTGGAGTTTGTGCTGGTTGAGGAGGTTCAACAGAATTTTGAGCCATCTCACTACTGCTAATAGAAGTTGGTGACTCCAGGCCCAATTGTGTGACATCTATCTCCACAGAGTTGAAACCACTATTTGAATTAACACTGTTTGTTGATGAGTCAGGAGTATAAACCCCCATATTAGCCAGGTCCTGCGGGGTGGGAGTTGAGTTGTGTTTTCCGACAACTCCACTAGGAGTGGATGGAGTGGAGGATGATGGCTGAGGTGTATGGTTGGCTTCCACAACAAGGTCCATTCTCTGTGAAAGGTCATAAGTGTGAAGATCAGTTTCTGGAGATGAGGTATGTAAGCATTCAAGATTACTGTGCAGTTCCCCAGTGAGGTTTTCATCAAATTTAGTGGTATCACTCAGCTGACTAGAAGCATCATTACTTAAATTGGTCAGTGCTTGTGCTTCCTGTGTGCAAGCCATAGAGTTTTCTATACCTGAGGAAATAGTGTTTTCTTGATGTTGCTCATGAAAAGTTTCATCTAGATTGCAGCTGTGTCGGTTGTGGGTAATACTAGGAGGAGGATTAGAGCCAGGTGTCTGTGGAGTAATTGGTGTAAGTGGAAGCTGATGAACAGATGTGTCTACTTCCAGCTGTTCTGCTACAGAATCTGTTGCATCTGATACAACAATTATTGGACTTGAAATTTCTTCATTTATTGGCAAATCTGCAGAAAGAGAGCAAGACACTGTGTCACCAAACTCTTCTGGTAAAATTGCATCTTCTACACATTCATCTTCTTCTATGTCATCACAACCAGAATGTGGAACATCAAAAGAGGTTATGGTGTTATCTTGCTCAGATGCCATTTGAGGAGGTCCATAATCTTCAGCACCCCAATCATGAGGGTGATCTTGGTCTCTTCTCAAAAGGTTAAAAACACTTTGTTCCGTTTCATCATTCAACTGGCCTTTCTCATCTAAGCAGTCAGGCTGTTCTTCTATATTAGTTTTATAGACTTCTTCAATACACGCCTGTGGTATCGTAATATAAGCTACTTGGAACGATTCACGATTTTCCTTATCATTAATAATTAGTGGCACATGAGCTTCCCGATCCACATGCTCTAGATCAGCAATGTTGTCCTTATCCCATTCAGTTACTCCACTCTCTTGGTCTTGGTACTGTTAAAATTAAGGAGTATTTGTTGTTTTAATTATCAAAATATACAAAAATACCAGTGAAACTTTACAAACTACTAGGCACATAAAGTGTAATTTTTTTTTAAATGCCTTATGTTTGTAAGTGATTTGACCAAATAATTAAAAAAAATTTTCCAAAGAAAATCCATCAGTGTCTAATACTTTGAAGTAGGTTTATATACATTAATGACAACTCTAAAAATGCACTACTACAAAAAATTCACTGAAAGTTGATGTGTAACTTTTTTATTACCTTAATGAGTAATTAATTATTTAACATGATTAATATTTCAACCAGCAAAACAGTACCTTACGATACTGGATGTCAATTTGTGGCAAAAACAACTATATCTTGCAACTGTAAGAATTTACCTACAACAATACAAAGTTGTGATAGTGACCATATAACATTTCAATAAAGATTAATTAATTAATTCTATGTGTTTCAGAAAGACAGAATACACAGTTCCAAATACTAACTAACTCTTGAATCAATAAATATGCTAAAAGAGATACAAAAACAAAAAAATCAGAGAATATTACAAAATAAAAAGTCCTCAAAAATAAACAAAGCTGTTGATTTGAAAAAATTAAGATTCATTAATATCCACAATTTTTATAATTATAGTATTACCTGCATTACATAATTGTGGTGATACTAAGGTCATATGATGTTGGGGTCACTGACTGTTTATTGTATAGTGGAAGTGGAACCCCATATTAAACTTTGCAAAGTAACATGAACTCAAGCAATTTGTGAAGAAAAGAGCAAGGATAAAATAAATCAGGAGATTTTCAAATGATCAAGAAAAAACACCAATGTACAAACAAACAGCAAGTAAATAATAAAGATTATCTGACTGAGATTCATAAAATAAATATTAACTTGCTTCAGTTTGTTTCAGTACTCAGAATCAGGAAATGTTAGAAATATAAGAAAACAGATTCTTAATGAACATCAGAACCAATATTTATGTTCTAATTTACATATTTTTTAACTTTTTTTTTTTTAGAAACACACAATAGTCTGGATTTGTTATTCAAATTAACTTGTGTACTTTAAGAATGGAACTTGCAACATTTTTTTTCCTACCCATTTCTTTTCAACACAACTGATGTTTTCTTAGTGGAAAGTTACACAATGGGTTCTCCCCACAAACTGTCCACAGCATGGAACCATTTGCAAGTCCATACACTTATCATCGACTCACAAAAGAATCTTTAACTTAAATAGCATCAAGCAGAATTTAATCTAACTAACACATCTACAATCAAGAACAATTTTAAGGTCCCACAAAAGATACAGAGTAACAAGTTATTATAGAGAGAGGTTCACATAAAAACAAAGGGCAAAAAAGGACAAATTACCTTTAATTTTGTGCTTGGTGCTGGATTTAACAAATCAGATTTCTCTTTAACAGGCACGTTTTCTTTGTCAGTGCTTTTCATAAACAATAACTTTTCATCAGGCTCAATCACTGATGCCTGCAGGATTGGTGGAGATGCATCTGGCTCAAAAGATGGACTCTGTACTTGTCCTAACGTTGCACTATCACAAGGAATAGCTGGCAACAGGACCGGTGGCATAAGACAGTTTTCTAGCTCTGGCATTTCTTCTGTGACGATAGATGTAATGCAAGTAGAAGAGGAATTATTTTTCAATTTTTTTCGCTTCTTGCGTTTATGGCTACTTTTTTTTTTGTTTGATGATAATCCTGATTTCTTTGACTTTAGCTTCTTCTCTGGTGAGTTTACACTCTTAAACTTCTCTGAATGATGCTTTGTCTTTTTGTTGGACTTTTCACTCTTGTGGGACTTATGGTTGGATTTCTCTTTTTCTTTACTGTGTTCATCTATGTAAAAAGTAAGAGTACAACAAAGGTAAAATTCCAACAACAAAAAAGTTATTATTATTATTATTTTTTTTTTATGGGATATGTTTCCAACATAAACAATTTTATTCTGCACGTTTATGATTACACAACTTAAAGTGGGCAACTGTTTGAATCGGTGTGAATAAACTTCCATAATATTTTGCGAGCCATAACAGACACCGTACAAACAATAAAACTAGCAGAAATATTCATGCACAACTCATTTTCCATGTCTTTCGTTTAAAACTTTGAGCAGTAACATGGACTTGTTTTCACTTAAATACACAGTACTAGAACACAGGCAATACTCACATAAGATAAATAAGCAATGACTAATAACAACTAGTTGGTGAAATTAATGTTGGCACAAAAATATAAAACCAGATCATACACAATGCACTAATAAATTTATTTGTGAGCATAAAACCTTGTTTTTAAAATGCAATTGTAAAATATTATTCTAGAAAGAATAATATTCAAGCAACTTGTTTAGTCACCTTTTAACCTTTTAATTTTTAACAGGAGCTCCTGCAACTTCAAGAATGCTCATACTGGGACTTTACTGAAAGCTAAACCACTGAAAGTATGTATCTCTTAACCGTATATTTCGTTTCACCACATCTGTTGTATGCTTCGTATCATTACTTTACTTCAAAATAACTCATGTTCCTCAGGGGATAGCATCAGAGTGATATCAATTTTGTGCAGATCACTGACACTGTTGACTGGTATGAAGTAGCAATCTTTTATTTATCACCAACATGTTCCTTTTAAACTTGAATTTATCCATAAATATCGCATGCCTATGGCCGTACTCAATCCACCATTTATGGTCATATTTTATTTCAACCTTTTGTTTCAATAACTCCTTCTCAACAGTTCTAGTTTCACTGAAATGCAAGCACTAATGTGTATCTTGCTGTTCTCAGATTTACATTCATACCTGTATTTAGAGTAAGACTGTCTTTTATTTCATTAAGAGCATGTCCCATGTTACTTACCACACTTCATAGAGTTTTTCTTATTTTTCATATATCTTAAACACTTTTATTATTAATAGTGTCAATTTCATAAATATTCTTCAATCTTGTACATACCTCCTACCTAGAACATAGTTTACTATTACTGGAAATGGTATAACTACCCATACGTTTACAGGCTTTTTACTAGCATGACACACTGGTTGGATGATAACAATAGTGTGATTGTAGTTCGGTGCAGTTCAGATTCACATAATAAAAAGAAGGGGCATCACCAAAGACATTACCACAGATTGTTACATTAAGATTTTATTTTTCCTTATTATTAACTGGGTTTCATGTCTCTATTTCACTGTGTGCAGTATTGTTTTGTATCGTACAATCAGTGTAAGTATAAAGCAGTGTTTTCTTCAAACAAAAAATTAACCACAATCAGAGTGTGTTAGTGAAGCATTGGTAATATAAAAATCAATGGTAAACTTCATTGTTACTATCCAAAAAGAAAAGCATATCACTTATTATATATAATTTAAAATCAGACCTGAACTTTGTAATAATCAGCAAAAATCATTTAAGTGAATATTGTTATCACAGTTCTTAAATACTGATCACATTCACAGGCTATATATGATTTTCAGAAAAGATACTTAAATGTATATGAAATTAATAATGAACTAATTTTCATGTTCACACATATATATATACACACACACAGACACACATGTGTGTGTGTGTGTGTGTCTGTCTGTACTTTTAACAAAACTATACAAAAATGTCCCATGTAAGAAAATGGTATTTAAAGGTTTTTTGTTTTATAAATTTTTATAAATCTCAGTTATAAACCATTTTTTGATTAAAAACATCTATAAACCACTATATTTTGTAGTAAAATGTGATCAAGAAACAGGTTGAATGAAGGCGCTGACACAAAGTATAGCAAGATTACATCATTATAATAATATGTAGTTCCAGGAAGGACAAAGAGAATAATATGTATATTTGTAAGTTCTATTGTGAAGCTAATGTTTCATTATTTAGACTAATTCCTATGAAATAAATTAACCATGTAGCCAACTCTATAGCATGACAGCAGGAACAACAACCACACTAAATTTAGATAGAAAACATATTCAAACAGTTTAACTTTTACATTTCCCCTTGTATTAAATATACAAAAGTATCAGGTGATTTTCTCACAACCTTAGTTTACACATATACAAACTGATTCCAATGAAGATATTATTTTTATGATAAACTTACTATCTTCAAGCTTCAGTTCTCCTCTTAAGGCAGCCAGTTTCTTTTTCTTCTTCTTCCTCTTTGATTTCCCTTCCTTTTGATTAATTTGTTTGTCACAGATTCTACGTTCCTTACAAGATTTTTCTTGGCTTGATACGTGACTCTCTGGACTTGAGCCATGATCTTTTTTCTGTTTTTTCTTCTTAGGTTCTGCATCCTCTATTTCATGGCCTGAACTGAGTAAACTCTTGTGTTTCTCAGAAGTATGCTCTCGCTTTCTTTTCCTTTTCAGTTTCAAAAGACTTTTCTTCTTTGACTTGTCCTTTTTCTTCGATGTATGTAAATTACTTTTAGACTCACCTTCATCTTTGCTTTTTTCTGTTTTTGAATTATCTTCACATCTCTTTTTATTTCCTTTAGTTTCCTCCAGTTCTTTACTATCAATTATCTTTATGTCTTTTTGTGTATTTTTACTTACCTCCAAAGCTTTCAGAGCCTCACCCGGGTTCAATTCTTCCTGAATTTTACTTTTATCTGTACTTGACTCTTTGAAGCTAATTTTTTTATCTGATTTTAAATCTTCTTCAACTTTGCTTTTACTTGCTTTGGTAATTTTTTCCTGATTTTTCTTTTTGTTTATTTTTGAATTTTCCTGAACTTTCTCTCTACTGTTTTTTGTTTCTTCAATCTTGTTTCTATTAATTGAACCTTGAGCTTGCTCGGCTGACTTGTTTATATCTATTCTTCTACAACCTGTTACAAGTGGTGGTTCAACTGAAGAACTGCTGTGGAGCTTCTCCTGTTTAGAACTTTGCTTTTCTTCATTCTATCAAAAATAAAATCTATACTCAGCAACAGGATCTGTAAGTGAAAAATTACTGAACTGGTTTTAAATCACAACTATAAGCTACAACTGCCTTAACATAAAACAACATTTTTATTATTTTTTTCACTAATATTTTAAAAACATCTCCATTTAAAGCAAAGTAATAAACTTTAAAACCCCTGCCCATGCCAAACACAAAGGAAGATAGCATCAGTTTGTCACACACATAAATGCAGACAGAAATAAACACTCATACTATGTATGTAAAAACCCCTAACACTATGTTTTAAACCATGACTTCAGAAACGTTTTGGCTCAATGCCCCCTCTTTGATATTAAGTACCCTGATTAAAGACCCTTACCTAGAAAATCCACACACAGGAAGTAACTACAATACTTAAAAGCTACAGATGCCTACTGTTTTCCTTACAACCATCCCCCTTTTGCTGTTTTAAATGGCACACAGTGTCTTTTCACATTAAGGTCATTTGAGGTTGTATATTAAAGAATTTCAGGTATGAGTGTCATAGTTGGATGTTTAAAACAAACAACAAGGCAAATGGGAAAAACACTAATATATTCCAGAGGTGGACTCAGCAGATAGCCTGATGTGGCATTGCTATAAGAAAATGCATACGTATTCCAAATGTATCTTGGATTGAAGAAAACAATTACTACTAATTACCTTAACTCTAAGAAAAGAGGTGCTATTAAAAGGAAAAATTTACATGAATTAATAAAAACTGCAGTAAATAAATAAGTAAAAAAAAAAAAACAGACTCTAGAGGACTTTAATGTCACCTTTTTAAAATGACAATTATCTAGTCAAATGAACTGTGACAAAAACTGAAAGTTTGGATAACCTGTAATCACAATGACACAAAATCTAAACACTTTATGGAAAGAAGTATTTTTTCTATTACATATGTGGATAATATAATATTTTAGAATATTAAGAAATTAGTTTTTAAATTTACTCAAAAAGAATTGACCAACACAATTTCCAGGTTCAAAGAAACCTGTATAAAAACATATTTATGCCTAAAATTTTACATCCCATTTCCTTGTGTAAAATTTTAATACTAAATTATGCATCATATAGTTGCCACTGATAAAAATTCCATAGTTTCTCAATATCTAATTTTAATATTTCTAGGTCTTGGAGTTGGTATATAATTGTCCTAAGTACCAACTTTAGATAAATCTCAACTGATCTGAAACAGTCTTTATTTACTCAAAAGAACAAAAATTATAATTTTAAAAATGAATAGATAAACAGTAACAGCCCTAATCTTGTTAACTTTGGGTACAAATCTTGCACTAAAAGAGCTTTGATTAAATTAACTAAAGATCCCTGTTACACATAAAAACTATTTTACTGGCATTACAGAAGCAGATCTCATATTCAGTCCCTCTCTAACTGTGTAGTGCTTAGCACCTTTCAAGTGGCTTTTTTGAGATATATTTGTGAAAGCTAAGCATCACAGTTTAACATACTTTTAAGCACTGTACTAATTCAAAAGGTGCATTTACATTTCTCATGGACTTTGCTACACACACACACACACGTCATATTTTTACACACCTCTGTACATAACAAGTCAGTTTCACCAATACAACTACCTCACCTTTTCAGATCCACTGGTTCCAGACGTCAAAGAAGGAATGAAATTCGTTGGTGTCCACCTCAAGAGGTTAGGATCAATCTCCAATCTTTGATTCCTACGGACTGCAGCTTTTGTCATGTAGCCCTCAAGCCACGTCTTGTCAATGATCAGATTTAAGCTGAAAAATACGAGATGTGAAAACATACACACACACTTTCACTAATGAAAATGGAATTTTTTTTTTTAGTGAATTAAGTTATTTACTATTAAGCTTTGATAAATTTTGATTCTCAGTACCAAATTAATCATCAAAATATAAAGTTATAGTCAGACTTGTTAAAATTCTTTACAAGAGCTGGAAGCAAAATTCTATGAAGAAATGTTACAGAAATCAACATACATAGCTGGACAAGTGAGAAACTGAAAAGAAAAATAAGTACATTTTGCATCGTAAGTCCTATCAAGCCAAGGAAGATGGTAAGAAATATCTGAAACCTTAATAAAAATGATAAAAAAAATTTGTTCAACTATTGATTCACTAATTCAAATTTACATTTCCTGTATACATTTTTTGAATCCTTCATAAATAAATGAATAAGTTGACTACATTTCTTACTGATATTTTACCTCTTCTCTTGGTTTTTAGACCATCAGTAAAAACATAAATAAAAAAAATTAATACACTTTACACACTCGCCAACATAAAAATAACAAACTAATCACAAAAACATTTTTCAATGAACCTTCAGTTTTAAACTGGTTCTCCGAGATTTGTACATTGGACACAGAAAGCACTTACAATTACTATTGTTACAAGACCCTTGACTTCAAGGCTACAAACACCAATAGCAGTTATTATTAAGATAATTTTTAATATTAGAATAACCTGTTGCATTTTAATTATTTCTACACAATTAGTTGCTACTGTTTAACAGTTTAAACAACTTGAAACGTTTATGATAATGGATCACTGAAGACTCAGGCTTCTGTACTTTAACTAAACCAAAATCTTGATTACAGTTTCATTAAACAGAAAGATTGGTAGAAAAATATCATTAATTTTTAACAATTAGAAAGCCAGAGATCTCAAAGTTTCACTTTTGTTAGTTCCTATTATTCCTATTCAAACAAGTACATCAAAATATAATTGTGATAACAAATAAACATCACAATACTTACCTGTCATCTTTGTACTTAAGCATTCCAGTAAGTTCAAGTATTGAACTTATGTCTGCAGTACTAATACCAGTTTCAGTGGATATATCTACAATAGTTATCATAGAAATACTGTTAAAATAATATACAAATGACTAGAAGACACAAATGTATTTAAAAATCTTGAATGCACTTTAGTTGATTAGGTCTTTGATTTCAATAACTGAATACTGACTTTACTATAAGATCCAAATCTAAAATGACAAAAAAGAAATTCTCTAAACCTACTAATCTTCTTTAGAAACCTGATAATACTACCTTACCATTTCATAAGATTAATTCTTTACTAAAACAATTTTGTTAATTATCCTGTATTTCATATGTAAATCACATTTCTTCAATCTTTTTTTTTAAATCAAGTTTATAAAGGAAAAACATATTTTCTCTATGTTGCATCTTAAATATGACACAAAACAACACCTAGCTACAACACTCAATGTTATAGTGTAAAAATAACAAGGTTTATATTTTTCCTTCTATAATCAGTTTAGACCAGAATGGAGTAGTAGCTTCAGTTTTTAAGATATCATATCAGCTTCAAGAATGACTTTTAAATTGGGTATTATTCATACTAAATTCATACATATTTTGCAATTTTGAAATGAAAGCTTAATAAAACAGTAGAGTAAATATGGATTAATATTTACCCTCTAACTTAATTTGGTTGTCCTTGTTTTTGCAGATGTACTCTAAGGTGACACTTTTCCAGTAAGAGATATAACTTAACTGACCCAAATCTGATAGAGGTTTCTCTGGTGTTCCAACAAGTCTTTCTTTCCTTGTTAATAAATAACCTTAAAGAAGAGTTTTAAGCTCTCAAAAAATCTTTAAAAAATCTATGCACAAATTTTAACTTTTTTTAATGAAAATCTTGATACTTCAAAAGTAATTTAATTTTTTCTTGTGAATAAAATAATAATAATATTAATTTCAACAACTAATTATAGTATTTATGTAAGTATTACTACATATAAATGCTCTTACCAATAATGAAAACTTTCAAAAGTCTACAGCAATCCCTCAAATATGCATGTAGTTTTATATTGCATAAAAATAATAAACTCTTATTAACTGAGATATCTTATTTTTCTTTATTATGTATTAATAAAGAAAAAGGGACGACCTGATAAGGAATTATTATTTTACTGAGGAGGAAATGCTATAATGTTTGTATAATATTAAAACTTGTTGGAATCGATCTTTATAATGGTTCTGCTATTCAAGAGGCAAAATAACAAGACATTCACAAGTTTTTAACCAATAACAACTTTGCATCTCTAATACACACACACACATTATATGTATATAATAATAATGATAAAATGCCTCTATACTAAAGGTAACTAATTTACAACTAAACCTATGTTAGGTCTTTAACCTCTATAATTTAATATTTTAATTTTATATAAATTCAAGTATCACATAAAAAGTCCAAAACATGTACTGTAACTTACTAAAGTCAATCAGAAATCGGCCATAACCCAATCTTTGGTACTGTGGCATAGTCATGATACACGAAACATTATACTTTTGTTGATAATATTTCTCCTGAAATTCACAGGCAGAAACAAAAATAAAATACTAATTCATATTAAACCAACATTGTTGTTTTTATTAACAAATTTCAATACATACTTACATGTATATGTATACACACACACAAACATATTAGCTGTTTTTTTTTTAAAAAAGTCTTATTTAAACTGATATTGTAAGGTCTATTTGACAGTGATCAATTCAAATACCTTTGTATGTTGAAAATAAGGAAGCTGAAGTTAACACAATATCATGAAATAGTAGTAATATGACAAGAGACAATTATGTATGAACAACCATGTAGTTCAAGCTTATAAACCTTTATTATGGACAAACTAATATATACTAAAACCTTTTAACATAACAGTCTAATTGCATTTTTCTATGAAAGTGGCAATGATTGTTATCTTGTTGGTAAGTGTTTAATAAGTAACAAACTTTCAGTATTGAAATTGTTCTAGTACTAACAAAGATGACAAAAATGTATATGCTAAAAGAAATTATATCATTTGTTCCTAACAGCAAGAAGCAAATGAACATACACATTTTATATGAATGTTTTATTAAAAAGATCTTAAGAACTAATATCTTGATTAACCCATTTAAATGTCTAAAGCTTTCAAAATTAAAATTCTATAATACTCAAGTAAAATATTTAAACAGACAAATCTTAAAGTATTCATAGTTTAAGATTATTCATAAATAAGTAATTGATTATACAACTAAAGAATAAACCAAACCACAAAAATGACTACATGTGATAATATCTCACATGGCTTTAAAAACAGCTACTGCATGCCAAATTTAAAATTAAATATCACTGTGACAAACTTGTACTTTGTTGTTCTTTAGTAGTAAAGCTATAGTTACTAATTAGCAGATATATATTGTTTTAAGGCTGTCATAATTAAAAGTTGTCCCCTTTTCATTATCTGGTAAAATGACAGAAGAAACAAAAACCTACAGTCTCATCAAAAGAACGCTGTCTTATAAACATAGGATTTGTATGTATTAACATTTTAAAAAGCTTTAACTAGAGCACAGTTTTCACAAAAAATTGGAGCATTTTCATACAATACCAATGTTAATGTTTAAAATGTTCAAGTATCAATTAATAATTTTTTGTATGAGAAACACATTGACTAAAATTCATTAAAAAAATTATAATTAAATGAAAAAAAAAAAAAACATTGTAAATAGTTCTGTAACCTATCAAGTAAAATCATTAATAAAAATCATTACCACACAAATTAAAAAATATAACAAATACTACCTTGGAGAAGTATCCCACAAAATGGCATCCTTTTTCATCATTTTTTGTCAGAACATAAAACAGAAATGGCTCAACATCATAATACAGAGTTTTATGATCCAAGAAGAGTTTGGCAAGTAAACAGAGGTTCTGACAATAGATTCTGTTGATATTACCATCTACTTCAAAGACAGATAGGTCATCTTTTCTATAGATTTCATTACCAGGAGGACATGTCCACAAACATTTTCTCTGTTAAGTAAGGAAACAAAGGTGAGTCTATTTATTATTAAACCTTCTCTTTAATTTTTAGGTATTAAATAAAAAAGAAATAAATATCTAAAGTCATTACTCAAAGAGCCACCTCTTTAGCTTATCATTTTTTCATACAGTCTAAAATATATCTCAATGATTAATCTAAACCAGGGGTGAGCAATGTATTTTCCAATGTGGCTAATGAAAACATTGGTCATGCTATCCAGAAAAAAAAATGTTAGTTTAATCAAAATAATTGCATTTCAAGTGTCCTTCAATGTGAAAATTGATGGGAGTTTTCATCAACAATTTTCATGAAATTTAGCTTAATATCTATGCTCAATGAGAATCTTAGGTCCACCTCTAAATTTATGTCAGTAAGCTGAGACCTGAATCTAGACTTGAGAAAATCTAGCGTAGAAAATGTTGACTCACATACTCATATGGATCCAAATATGGAAAATAATTTTGAAATTGCTATTTTTAAATTTGGAAGACTCTCATTTATCAGAATAGTGAGCCACATCTCTCTGATAGAATGTTTCTGTTTACCTTTTATGTGTTCTACACTTTACAAGGTAAGCATCTCATCTTCAAATCCACACTTATCCAAACATAAAACAGATGTAATTTCCTCACTGAAATTTCCTAAGTCAAATTGAAATGGATCATGCAAAAATTCAAATATTTAAATTCGGAGAAACATAATTCAAATTTTTGAGATAGATTTTTGATCCAGTTTACACAGATATCATCTTTAGCATTAATGAAATCACAGTCATTATTTTATAGAAAACTATTCAACTTTGTAAAATGTGCCAAATCATTCTTTTGTAATTGTTCTGCAAGGAGGTTTAGCTTTAATTGAAATTCATGAATAGACTGTGATTGCTTGCTTATTATTTTACCTCTTCCCTGAAGCTTCATATTCAAATTCAAGTGAGCCACCATGTCACACAAAAAGTGCTAATTACACTGCATGACAAAGTTTCAATTTCAGGGAAATTTTCAATCTTATCTTTCTCAACAAGACACTCTTTTATTTGAGGAAATAAGGAAGTAAATCATTCTAAGACTTTCTCTACTTAACCATCTTACATTTGCAAAATCAGTAAGTTCATCAAAAGTACTGTCACTGCATTTTTTCAAAGACTCAACAAACTGTCAATGGATGAGAGAGCTTCCATTTCTAATATAATTCACAATTTTTACAACAATGTCCATCAAATTTTTCAATTCATTACTTTTAGACATATGAGCACATAAATTTTCCTGATGCAAAATGCAATGGAAAAATGGCAGCATGGACTTCACATTTTCAATTAAATGCTACTTCAAAAGAGAAACAAATCCTAATTTCACCCCACTCATGGCGAGAGTACCATCTGTTGTGACAGAAACCAGTTTTTTAAAATCTAGATTGAATTATTTTGACACTTTAAGCAATTGTTCGAAAATGTGTTTTACACATGCTCAATCTCATAATCCACAAAGGCCAAGGATTTCTTCCCTCACTTGAACATCTGAAGTTACATATTGAACCCAAAATATCAACTGTGCAGTGTCATTAACATTTGTTGACTCATCCAGTGCTAAAGAAAAATACAAAGTCTTTTAGTTGTTCAAGCAACTGATTTTCTATGTCTTTTGCTAATTCTAGCATTCTGTAGACAATTGTTCTTCAACTTAATTGAAAGTTATTTACCTTTTGAAGAATATCATCTTTTATTTTTGAATCATAATTCTCCAACAGAGTTTCAATGACCACAATCAATATTTCTTTTACTAGTTTAGCATCAGAAAATGATTTCTTTTTTTGAGGTAGAATCCAAGCTACTTTATAGCTAGCTAAAGTAACTAGTTCTATTAATGATAAAAATCTTTTTAGGCCTTCCTTTTGTTCATGAAGTTGTGCTTTCAGATGGCTAATTTCATTCATACAAATTTTGCTATCAACTGGAAATTTTACATTAAATTCATTGTGAAAATTGTTAAAGTGTTGCATACTTTATTATTCTTAAAAACTTTGTTACATAAAAGACACTAACTTATTATTTGCTTCAATCACTGCAAATTTCAACTTTCATTAAATTCTCCTTTCATGTTTTTCCAGTCACATTCCATGATCTTTTCGGCAGTAATTCCAGAATCAATTAAATTGTCTTTATTTTCTGAGTGTCCACCATCATCTGGATTCTTTCATTTTCAAGTTATCCACTTATCCATATCATGGGATTAAAAACAAAATATATTTAAACAATTAAAAAATGTGCAATAAAAATGTTTGCAAGCACAAGCAAAACAATGCACACTTGATAACAAACATCTAAACCAGACTGATGTTACGAAATGGGCAGAGTCTGTGGCAGCCATGAAACGCACAACATTAACAATAACGTGAGGCAGTGCAGTTGCTGATTACCAATCTTGAGAAAAGAAAGAAATATATGATGGAAAAAGTTGATTCCTAAACTCAAGCTGGTCATAATTGTGCTATCCATTAGATATGGAGCTGCCCAACCATGATCAAAACAATATACATAAAAAAAAAATTGAACTGAAAAAACAAAGTACTATTACTACTAACAATGATGATCAGATTTACACTACACAAACTGGACTGGATACTCCAGCCATTTTGGTAGATTTTACACCAATGATTTACTCTAAACATTAGATGTTTTCAGCTGTGCAGGAACCAATTAGTTTCAAGTGTGAACTGCATTTAAGTCACACACTGTTAAAGACTATCTGTTATATAATAGTAGTGGTTCCCAATCTTTCTTATGCCCTGCACCTCTAAAAAAATTTTAATATGTTTTTGCACACCTCACAGTAATTATTTATTTAAGAATAAAGGTGAAGGTGGCCAAAACCAATTTTATAATTAGTTTTTAATGATATGTAAACAAAACCAAAACATTTGGAAAAGAAAAAATATTACAACAAACTAACAGTTGCATAAACCCTACATGGCCTACAAAAAATAAATTTTCATCCATGCATGAAATAAAATCCAGCACCCCCTGGAACGCTATCTCGCACTCCTGGTTTGGAACCACTGTATTATAGTCTTATTATGACAAACAGATCACACTATTGTTAAAAACAATATCTGCTTTTTAATATAGTGGGGAGTTTCCTAAACGTTATGAAATGTGATTATTAAATAAACTTGTTCTACATTATATTAACAAAGAATATTATACATTAATCACAAAAATTTACTTTTCACACATTTAGTTAATGTGATGTAATTCACCTGGAGTTTACAATAATTTTCTACACTGAAATAATTTATTTTTTCTTTGACATATATGTATATGTGTCAATATGCATGCACACACACACTTTTCCATTTCTCCCCAGTCTGCAAAAAAATCCCTATCCTGACACCAGAAGTTAGTGTGAAAAAAGAACCGATGAAGAAAATATACAATAGATAAGTTTCTTTACAAGGTTAGAGAAAAATTTACCAAAAACAAAGGTCAACAAATAAAAAAAAAGATTTTGTTCTTTCAAGTACTGTACATATCCGATGTTTCTTATTGATCTCATATTCATACACCAATAATGTGGTCTTAAAAACATTTCAAAAAATTAAAAGTTAAATATGAAATAGCAACCTTAATTTTTTGTTTACACTTTATTATCATCTTTATCATCTGTTTTTTAATATAAATCTCAAAAATAAAATGTTAACACTTTCCAGCAGTACAACTATTCCAGATGGCTCACACAACTAGTTAAGTTCAAAGAGTTATTTGGTTCCATGAACATGAGAAACCAGTTTCCTTGAGAAAAAAGTTAACAAAACATGCTGAATCTGCAGCATCAAAGGTTAAGCCATTTGTTTTCCAATCTTGTAGTATTAATACATTAAACCAACTATAATTTTAAAAATAAAATAAAAAATTCACTCACTCTGTGTCTCTGTAGAATATTTTTGCTTTTCAAGTACTTAAGGCAGAATTCACAAATGAAAAGCTTAGGTAATCTGAAAAGTTAATTCACATATATTAGCCAAAATACTGAGAAAGAAAAGAGGCTGTTTATGAAGCAAATGTTCCTAAAGAAAAAATACAAGTTTCCATGGATTAAATAGATGTTCTTAGAACATTGTAAATAAACAAGGAACAGATAACATTTTCATACACCTTAAACTCCATTTAATTAATTCTTTTATTAAGTTTTGTTAGAAATATCTAGAAAACATTGAAATATTCAAAATTTTTGTTTTAGATTCTTAACAAAGAGTTAAGAAGTTAAAAGCTTCAAGTTATAAAATGTTTTAAAATTAGTACAAGTTTCAAATATTGGTTCTAAACAGTACAGCAGTAACAAAAACTGTGTAACTGCATCAACTAATATGATGTTAAAAAAATGTAGTTTTACTTAGCATATTCTTGTGGGAAAGGAGATGAATACCACGTCTGAATGTCAAAGCAACCAAATTCAATGGAACTTGGGTAGTGGGTTGGAGCATCTGCAGGTAATGTTTCATGTCCCAAAGCCTAGAATATTATAAAGACATTCACCTGAGAAAAATAATACCTTTTTACAAGATGTTAATATACATGTGTAATACATTTTGGCAATGCTGAAAATCTCCTTAAAGAAATAGAGATACCTTTATCGTGACCATTTTCTCCAAGTTAACAGTAATTCTTTATGTACCATTCCAACTGAACAGCAAATAAATACAAAAAAATAACAAAACTCTTCAAGGTTTTCAAAAAAAGAGAGAGGGGAATTGGTACTCCCACTTGAAGTATAAAACAACTGAAAGTCACCAACAGGTGTGGCACTTGAAATTCTTTTAGACAGAATTAGGGTAAAATAACGTACAAAACCTTCTTTTTTCATTTCCTACATATATGTGTACCATAAATATTAAGCATGGGGACACATACACACCCTATTCAATTTTATTACTCATTGGGATCTGTACCAGCCTACCCTCAAACTGAAATTCTTTTAGGAAGAATTACGATGAATTAATCTGAGGCTTTGGGCATGGTGAAATACATCAATAGAAAGGGTTTGACCTCCAGATTCCAAAACTGTAATTATATCTCAAATTAATCAAGAGATAATGAAGCTATGAGCTAAAAGTTTGTAACTGGAAAAACAACAAACCAAAAGACCAGGATCTGATGTATGAGTCAAGGATAAATACAAACCAGTACAGAGTTCTTGGAAGTAACAATAGTATTTCACTCATTGTAATTAAATAAATAAGATATTCAAGCAAAATGAGAGTACAAACGTGAATCACGAGAACAAATACAGTTATGTTATTGAGCATTTTAAATGTAAAGTTTTGTCAGCTTTAAATTATAGCCAAGAGAATATGACATTACCTTCATTTTTTTTTTAATTCATCATTTAACCAGTTCAGTAACATAGCCCACACTCTAATAACCTTCATACCTTTCTCATTTCACCACATTATAAACTAGTTTTTGCATCTTTGTTCTCATAAAGATAACAGGTATACATCCTTAACTGATGATTGGTTGGTTAGTTGGTTGATTTAGTGTTTTATGGCACAAAGCAGCTAGGCTATCTGCATCAAATTAACTGACAGAAATAACAAATTTGTAAAATCATATAAACTATTTCTAGCATATTTCCTCAAAAAATTTTCAGAATCTGAGAAGTATTAAACATAATTAAAATTATAAATCTCTTAATTTGGAGTTTTATTTAAAAGCTATTTGCTATAAGGAAATTAAAAATCCATATCCATGAAAAAATAATTTTATGGGATAAGTCATTAAAATAGAAAATAAGAAGAAAAATCTGTTAAAAGACTTAAGCAAATACACTTAAAAATTATGAGGGTTTTAGTCTTCAAATCAATTTCTCCATATTCATGAACACTGAGCTTCTCTCAGAAGCTGCAACTTTCTACTTTAATTGTTTATAACACAGAAATACAGATATAATCCTCCAATTATCTCCAAAAGTAAATGACATTTTCAAAAGACCGGGTTAATCAGTTTTATAACTACTGAATGTCAAAGCCATGTTTAGGCTATTTTATATGAATGTCATATAAGGCACTTCTTAACTAAACTTTTTCCTTGACAAATGTCTTTGACTTACTTGTAATGAAATTTGTTGTGCTTTTCTGAAAAGATTAAGATCCTTTTCTGTTACTCCTGTAGGTAAATGTTGTTTATGTTGTCCTGTAGCGCCACCTGTCAAACAAAATGCTGGACATTTAAACTTCATGGAATTATTTCAATGCTTATTATATTTCGTGACAAGCTTAACACGAACATCACTTAACACAATTATTTAGAATAATTATGTAATACTTTTTTAATAAAGAAAAAAAAATTATAAGTGATTTCTAAATATTGCATATTAGCAAACTGCTCACATTTATACATTCCTAATGCTATTTCAAAAATCAATGTGGCAATAATTTTGTAAAATGATTAGAAGGCAGAGTCTGTTATTCTGGTGTTGAAACAAAGAATCATAAAGATTTTTATTTCATCACTGTAAAACATACTGATTTGTTCCTGTCCATCCAGACTTTGTGGACAGGATATCACAAGATTCAATGGAACCACACACAAAGTTCCAGACTTGATTAGCTTTAGGTCATAGCTTAAAGGTAACGGTCAAAATGGGGTATATAAAGGTTTCATAATATGGACTTGTTTTTCTAGTTTCTGAAATTACAAAATATTTATAAAAGTAATTTTATCAGTGTACTTCATCAGGAAAGCAAAAGAAAAACTCTTGTAAAAAATAATGAACTATTTTACAACATACTTGTAAATGTGATGTGGTGATATTTTAGAAGTACGCCTTTGAAAACTCACATATCATTCTTTTCTAAAATAAATAAATATCAATGGTTTGTTTTATTGAATTTCATGTAAAGCTACTTAAAGACTATCTGCACTAGCCGTTCCAGCTTTTAACTGACTGACAGATAGCTAGCTAGTCAACAGTAGTAACAGACAACTCTTGCATTAGCTCTGTCAGACCAATTAATGGGATTTGATCTCTACAGTACACAAATTTCTGAGCACTATTTTTGGTGGAAAAGGAGTGCAATTCACAGAACCTCAGATCAACCATCCTACACACTAACTAGCAACTGGCTAATGGCAGACACACCTTGGAAACAGATATCAGTCGACTTGCTTTAAATTATCTAAGAAACTTGATCTTCTAATATAAAAGGCTGTTACCTAGAAACAAAATTTACAAACTACTGTTTTTGATTTCAGTTGCACATAACATATTATTCATTTTTTTGTGGGTGGGGAAAAGGACAAGTTTTAACACCATTAAATTAAAAATAAAAAGGATATGGGACAAAAATTTTAGAAGCTTGTTTTGAAATCATACTTGTATTAATCTGTTCTGTCGACAAAAACAAGTCTTTTATCATGGGAGGGTTGTCTAAGAAGTGTGTTAATGTTTTACAGACTTCATATATCATTACTTCTACTCAACAAAATCTGACAGGCTTTATGAAGAGAATATGTGAAAACTACAAATAGCCTATTCTGGTCAATTTACTGCTTAGCAAAAAATTGAAAACAATTTTACCAATACTTTATGCCACATACATTAAAGAAAACAAAACAAAAGTTTGATTAAAAAAAACGTGTATTATGAGAATAAATGCAAAATGTATATTAGGATTTACAAGGAAAAATAAACAACAGAACAATTATCAATAGACAGTGATAAGACTGGTTTGGTTTTGGATTTTACACAAAGTTACTGGAGAGCTCTTTGCATTAGCTACTCCCAATTTAGAGGAAGAAGTTAATACCACCCACTGCCAACTCTTGAGTTACTAATGATAAAACATGTGCACGATTTAATACTATAAATGGAACAGTATCATTTCACTTGTCAATCACAACAATTTCACTCCTATCATGGAATATTTTAATTTAATGATCACTTATCAATGGGATTTGAAGTTAAAATAATGATTACGTTTTTTCTTTTCTTTAAAGAGCGAATAAATTAAAAACTTTTTTCTGATTCTGAATTAATGCAAAAGTCACTGATACAACATTTCCACCAAACTTTATCATACCAAAAGAAAGCGGCCATCAAAAAAAGTCCAAATACACACACAAATTACTTTCATAAGAGAAACCTTTGAACTTTGTATGTGGTCCACATATAAACAACATATTTGAGCCAGTTTTATAATACAGAATTAATATCTTCTTTTGTTACTCCCTCTTGTAAAAAATGATTTTCAAGAAATTATTTTCTACACAACTAGTATTACAAGTTTCTTTGTATATACACACACACATATATCATGGGAGATCACAACATTAATCGAAGTTTATTGTTTCTAACATTTTACCCAGAATAATTCAGTCATCTCTACCAGTGACTTACTATCCACCCTTCAATCTATCAGTCCATCTGTCAGATATTAATATACTATCCTAGAGCCTGTTAAAAATGACAGGGCTCATGCTTCCACCCTCACTCCACAGTATACCTTAACCTCACATTTCATAGGTAATTGAAAGAATTAAACTTTGTAAAACCAAGCTTAATTAATAGACAGAAAAGTGCAGTTGAGGCAGCCAAATATCGATAAATTCCTTTGCGAGCCAATCAAAATTAAGATGATTCATGAAATTAATTCATAGTATACTCATAGAATAATTATTAGTAAAAATTGGTTAGATTAATAATTTATAATATACAGAAAACCCAGTGCTTTTAGGTAACCTTACATTCTAACAATGGCTTTTACAGGTTTTTTAATAACAAAAGTATAACATCATATTGTTGTTAGTCTGTGCACTGAAACTATAAAATGAAATGTATACACAATAAAACAGGAAAAATATTTGATTTCTTAATTTAGTCTACATTGATTAAAGAGGTTTATATTATTATTATTATTATAAATGTTACTTATGTAACAGAATACAGTTTAATTCAGGTACAATTTAAGTTTAAAACTGGATCACACTTTTAATTTTTATAGTACATTTTATGCACTTGGTTCTAGGTTAAGTGATCCCACACTATGTTTTTAGGCTTATCATACGAACACTCACTACACTTATAAGGTTTCATTTTGGCTTTTATTACTCTTCATTATGTCAATTTGTGCTCTTAGCATACTTATGTATTTAAAATATCAGTTCACAAACAGAACACTCTGTTTCAACACTAAAGTATAAAAAAGGGGATCTGGGATATACTTTACTAATTTATAATAGGTGAAAAATACATTTACTAGTGACATGAAAAAATTTGAGTTCATTTGTTGTTAAGCCTAAAACTAAACAATGGGCTATCTACATTGTGCTCACCAAGAGTACTAAAACCCAGTTTTACAGTCATAAGCCTTCAGACTTGCCACTGTATCACTGAGGGATAGTATAAAAATATAATCTAATGGCTTGTTTCACCAAATAAGTGTAATAGGCAATTTATCGATCAAAAATTTTGTAACAAACTCCCCCCCCCACATTCCTATTTATAATTTTATTTGTTGTATGAGGTTTAAGCTACTTTACTAAAGCTGTCTTGTAAAGATACAATGGTCTAGTTGGTATCTTGTATATTGTTTTTAAGGTTAGCAATGGTGTATAAAAATCTGGTCAAATGTCTCGTTACATACGTCTGTAATACGTTATAAACGACCACACTAATAAAAATATACAAAATGAAATATGGGATAACTGGCATTCACAAACAAGTTTCTGGAAAATAAACTTGAAATGAGTAATGCATTTTTGCTTAATAACCACACTTTATTGCTGAAAACGTAACGTAAACAAATCCCAAAGTAATCAGTGATGTCGAGAAACCCACTTGTTGAGAAATTTATATGCAAAAACGGCTCGTTTGGGTTGAGAAAATATTTTACATAGAAGAGCAAACAACGTTTCGGCCTTCTTCGGTCATCGTCAGGTTCACAGAGAAAGAGGTAACTGACCGGAAGCTGACCACATGTTTGAAAGGGGTTGTGTGACTGAGTGTCGGAATGTAGAGGGCGGTATTAGATGTTTGAATATATAACTTTATTTATTTTATTATATTAATATAGGTATAAAGGCGTTCCTTTATATAGGTTTATTTTGGGTTTAAGTTGTTGTATAAGTAAGGCTTACGCATGTAAACAAACGCAAAATTAAAGAAGCCTTACTTAAACTTAAACCCAAAATAAACCAATATAAAGGAACGCTTTTATACCTATATTAATATAATAAAATAAATAAAATTATATATTCAAACATCTAATACCGCCCTCTACATTCCGACACTCAGTTACACAACCCCTTTCAAACATGTGGTCAGCTTCCGGTCAGTTACTCTTTTCTTTGTGAACCTGACGATGACCGAAGAAGGTCGAAACGTTGTTCGCTCTTCTATGTAAAATATCTTCTCAACCCAAACGAGCCGTTTTTGCATATAAAAATCCCAAAGTACATATTTAGAAAAGATCTAATTAAATGTGAAATAAGAATGAAAACTGGAGTTCAGAAAATATTCCAACATGCTACAGCTGTACAATACAAAATAGATCTGTGAATATGACTGAATACAATACACTAATTTTTCGAAAACTATTTGTAAAGCGAAGAAAAATAAAAAAAAAATTATGAATGAATGTTCAAGTTTTGATGCATTAGCGAAAATAAAAATACTGTCCGTAAACTCTTAACAGTAATATACCAATAATGGACGGTTAGATACATGCGTATAATATTTTCATAGAGACATTGGGTAACCTCAATTTGGCTAATTAGCACACAGATGGTTGTTGGGATTGAATTCAATAGGGAAAGAAATACATAAAGTGTCATAAAATACGACAGCGAGTGGCCTAGATGAAGTTGTATGGCGCCGATACACTTGCACACGATGCTCACGAAAATAAAACTGTGCATGGGTGCGGTAAAAAACGACTCACTGAACATGGAGAACTGGGAACCACATCACGAGTTAGAATATATATATATATATATATTTTTTTTTTGAAAGATTTAGCCCTGGTATCGTTCAAGCTGGAATTAACCAATCAACGAGTGACAGATGAAACGGAACTAATAGTTTCTTTTCTTTCACTCCAAATGACGAGTTTGCTTGGAATTATATGCTAATCATTTGGAAAACTGTCATTAAGAATACTAAACAAATTCTGGCATTAAAAAGTAATAATCTCCTACTGGAAAGAATTGAGAATCATCAAATGCTATATAAGTATATAGCAAATAAAAGTATAGTGGAAAAGCAGAAAGCATTTGAAATGTGGATATACCGAAGACTTGGAAGAGTGTCTTGGTCACATAAAAATAAATGGAGATATTTTAAAAAACATTATATATAAAAACAGAACTCGTGGATATCACAAAGAAAATAAAACAGTATACTTTGGGCAACGAAAAGGGGAAGTAAAGAGAACCGGAAAACGACAAAAAGTAAAATGGAAGGATAATAACAAACAGTGGACGGGATTTACGATCTCATATTGCTCAAGATGGGTTTAATTAAGCCACACAGTGTTGGCAGTTCAGTCCAGTCAACCTCTGTAACGGAGACGTCACAAAATGAATGAATGTATTAAAGACGACCACACTGCACGATCTGAAAACAACAACAGGCAGTCCTCAACAGTTGTGGCACTTACAATTCATTCAGGCAGTATTAGAGCAAGTTAATGTTCGAGATTTTTTCCATTATTTTTATTAGCCATATTTTTGTGCGCCAGCAGTACTAAGCGTAGGGCGCGCTTGTGTCCGATTCGATTTTATCAGGACGTCTACCAGTCTAACTTCAAACTGAAATTTTTTTACGCAAAATTAGGGTGAATTAAACTACGAAACCTTTGGCTTGGTCAATTACATCAACTGAAAGGTTTTGTTCTCCTGAGTCCAAAACTGTTATCAGATTTCAAATCGGTTAAAAGATGATGGAGTTAAGAGCTAGAAGTTTGTGCTTGAAAAACTCAAAGCCATTCTATGAGCCGATATGCTGCAGCTAAAAATGACATACGAACATGAGTCGTATTTCGAAAGATGTTTACATTTCATATTACTGACGGCATAGTACGAGTGTTGAATAAAATGAAATTTGGCGAAATATTCTGCACTATAGAACATATTAAATTATACAATTATCAACAGAGTCTATATGGAGTTCCATCAAATATTTCAAAGCCATTTATGCATCAATTTATTTGCCGGTCCGTAAATTTTCTGTTTAAGGGAGGTCCCCTATAGTCATCAGAGTTAAACACACACAATCACTGAACATAACTGTTAATCCCACTGTTTAATACTGGGATACTCCATTTATTTTACATGGAAAATGAGTAGTTTTAACTAATTAGCTATTGTCAATTATTTATATAAAGTGTTGTTAAAACTACTCAATGCAATGAATTTATGTGGATCATACCGGTAATGAATGGTATAAAAATAACACTTTGAGAGTTAATAACTCAGATGCTATTACTATACACAGAAAAGCTCTCCGCAACAAATACCTCGTAAATCAAGAAAGGTATGGCAGTTGCAAATCGTTATAACCTATCCATATGAAAATTGGTAAGCAACTAAAGATTTACAATGGCTATAAAAACACAGTATACAACATATATTAACGGAAGAGGCATGCTGTTTTTAATGCGTTTTGTTTGTTTATAATGATGTGCCCACCACGAATATGGAAAACCTGGTTTGTAGCGTTATAAACTGTTCTACAGATTTACCGCTGCGCCACTGGAGGGTTTTTATGCGCGAAACTCTTTATGAGGATCTGTGAGGATTAGGCTTGCTGCTCCCATCTCTTCCTCACATAAGTTTGTTTGGAATTTCGCGCAAAGTTACACGTAGGCTATCTGCGCTAGCCGTCTCTAATTTTGCAGTGTAAGACTGGAGGGAAGGCAACTAGCCATCACCACCCACCGCCAACTCTTGAGCTACTCTTTTACCAACGAATTGTGGGATTGACCGTCACATTATGATGTCTCCACGGCTGAAAGGGCGAGTATGTTTCGTGCGACCGGGATTCGAACCTCCGACCCTCAGATTACGAGTCGAGTGCCTTATCCACCTAGCCATGCCAGGCCCCTCCCCCTTACATAAAGGTGCTCCACAGAACTGCGTGAAAAGTCGCTTGGTAAACTTCACGCGTCTATTAACATCTGTCATGATATGGAACAGTCCAATGTCCCAGATTTGGCATACACAGCAGCATCTGTCCAGTAAACTTGACAATTCAAAAGAAGTGGCAACAAAACAGATGGTAAAACAAACACAACGTGTTGAGAGCGTGAGTGTGTGCATTTGGAAGATGAGAAATAAGAAAAGTTAGGCTTGTTGCACGAGGCATGATGATGACAGCTTCCAGTCTTGCTACACTCCAACACACATCTCTGTCTAATACGAAGGATATAATTATTTTCGAGTACAAGCTCTGTTCAGTGCAGTTCTTCTGCGTTATATTTTCACTGCATATAATTAATTATATGTTAAAAGGAACGGTTAATGCACAAACTCACTGGAATCTTGCAACAGTTTTTGTTTTAGCACTTACAAGTTCGTAAACTTACTACAAACCCATAGGGGCATCGTGGGCGTTATTGTTACAGTAAAGACACATCAAGCTATTTGCTCTGTCCACCGAAGGGAATCTAACTCCTGATTTTAGTGTTGTAAATCCATAGACTTACCGCTGTTCCTGCGGAGGACAAATGGCGATAGATAAATAACTCATTCATCTTAATTCTATTTTCACCAGCGTTGCTCGTTCCACGTAATATACCACTTTGTAGCCCCTGTGAAAGGAAAGCTAATGCTCGAAAATTAGCTTTAAGATAAATATACAAATGGATAATGCTTGTTAGCATAGAGAGATATTCTACATAAATTGAAATGAAAATTAGCTGTGAATGACTCCTCGGCAAATATTGAAAAATAAATCAAAGGCAACTCTAGAACCATGGCAGAAAATAATGTTAATAGTAACAGTATTCAACTTATGTTTGTGTTTGTTTTTGAATTTCGCGCTAAGATACACAAGAGCTATTTGCGCTTCTATCTTATGAAACAATACATTATATTATTTGTAAGTAAGGAGGTAGCCCAGATATATTTAAAATCAGCTGTACTCACTACCAGGCCCATTTTTAGTTTTGCTGTAACCGGAAGTTAGTATTAATTATAAAGTTTAGAAGCTCTTTGTGAGAACGAGATATCACATATACTTCTAATTACAATATATGTGGTATTATGTGGATTCATTAGCTTCCCGTTAAAAAGTTTCAAAATAATTTAAGGTCAATTTTGAGTTTAATCAAGTATCGTTTACACCATGTACTAGAAAATTTGTCGGTAATCACATTCATATATTTTCCCAGCCATTAAACTCATAAGTCTAAATGTATACTCCAAACATACATTGTGTTGCAGGGCTGATAAGACCACATACAGCCATTCCTAATTTTGAGCTACTATCTAGACTGATGACAGCCAGTCAGCAGCACACCAATATCCCCACTCTAACAATGCATTAACAGCTTAAAGTGCTGATTGGTTTGATTTGTTTTGAATTTTGCGCAAAGCTTCACGAGACCTATCAGCGTTAGCCGTCCCTAATTTAGTACTGAAAGACTAGAAGAAAGACAGCTAGTCATCACCACCCACCGCTAACTCTTGGGCTACTTTTTTTTTTTTTAAATCAACGAATAGTGAGATTGACCGTCATATTATAACGTCCCCATGTTTGGTGTGATGGAGACTGAGGTGCCGAAAAAATTTAATATTATCACACGAATATGAACCGTTAATTCCGAAATCCGAGCTCCATCACAGGTCAACTCGCACCCGGTACAAGCACACACACAAAATGGTGATTTAACTGTGACTGGATCATTTTATTTACAATAAATGTTAAAACTATACGTATCAAACACAATTATGGAGAATACTTATTTATGTGTCACATTCCAAATGTTTTACTTTACTGGCTATCCCTACTTCCTCAAATCTCTGTTTTAAGACTTAATTTAAATCGCGATTTCACTTAATGGAGTTAATTTTAATTTTAAAAATGACTTTTACATAATATATATTCTTTTTCTATATATAACAATTAGTGTATTTTCGTGTACAAATTTAGTTTTATATTTATAGGGGAGTTTCAGTTCGGTCAAAACTCGCAAAAAAGAAAACTTTATTAAACATTTCATACAGAATATTCTTAGATCACAGTATACGAATTGTCCATCTTATATGACTTATTTATAATAATTTTGCATATTAAAAATCAAAACATATTATCCCAAAATATAAACAGTCATGTGAAAGGTAGAAACAAAGCAAGCTTTTTACAGGTGGCGTTGCATGAAAGCACTATGTTAATTAAGAAATAAATTAAAACAATGGGTAATTATTCATGCATCAAGTAAGGGGGGGGGGGAAATCTTAGTTTACATTTTATTCACGTACTCGGATAACATACTTGGAAAAATATAATAAATTAAAATATAATTAAAAATCTACAACTAACTTTAATTTTTAATGCCTTTGACCGTTAACCCCAGTAGCCAGTTTAGAGAACACCTTTAGGTTACAGAATGTTTTATTCTGTCAGCATTAACCTTTTGCGCCTCTAAGAGACCCTCACAAAAAGAGTCCACTCATGTCCCGGGGAGTACCAACGGTGTAAGCAGCTAGTATCCACAACCGATAATCGTAGCTTCCAAACATTAATCTGTTAAATCTAACCATATTAATTCCAAGGTCATCTCTCACCTGCTTACCAACTAAGCTCCCCCCCCATGTGTGTGTGTGTGATCTCAACAGGCAGCTTTTATCATTGTAATGTTTTATAAATTGTATTCTAATCTACAATGACTGAAAAAGTGTTTAATAATTCTCAAGTCTTATAAAACAATGTTTGCAAGCCATGGCATGACCGGGTGGTTAAGGCATTCACCTCGTGAACTGAGGGTTGCGGGTTCGAATTACCGTCCCACCTAACATGTTCGCCCTTTCAGCCGGGAGGCGTTATAATGTTACGGTCAGTCCCACTATTCGTCGGTAAAAGAGTAGCATAATAGTTGGCGATGAGTGATGACGAGCTGCCTTCCCTCTAGTCTTACATTGCTAAATTAGGGACGGTTAGCGCAGATAACCCCCCTGTGTAGCTTTGCACAAAATTAAAAAACAAACAACGTTTGTATATCAAACATTGTGCGATAGTTGAATACTGTAAAAATATATTGAAGTAACTGCAATATGTGTATAAAGTTAAGACGTACTTGTGTGTATACATATATGTATGTGTGTGTATACGCTGAGACATATTTGCTAATACTAATTATTATTGCACTCCTCATTTCCTCAACAAAACACACACAGATCAGTTAACTGCAAGCAGTTTTTACCTTTATTACTAATTGTATGTTGTTGTGGTTAGAGGTTTATTTTTTAGTAACTTTACCAGAATATCAAAAATCCTCGAACGTTCACAAACTATTATGAAGCATGCAATACCATGCATTCTGTATTTTGTAAACTTCCACTACACGTTTAAATAAATACATTACCATCAATGTTTTCTTCAGTAATAAATGGCTTATTAACTCGGATTTCTTGACGAACCAGATGTGAATAAACGGTTTCTATGCGCACAAACGGGTTGCCATGGTGACTAATTTGATGCTGGAGTTCGCTCAAGTTGGTTAAATCATGTTTGTTTGTAGTTAAGCGCAAACCCACACAATAGGTTATCTGTACTCTACCCACCACGGGCATCAAAACCCAGTTTCCAGCATTGCAAGTCCACATACGTGTCGCTGTGCCACTGGGGAATTTGTAAAATCAAACAGGACGTATTAGCGATATAAAAATCACCTCCGACAAAGATACGTTACTGTGTACAAGACACTTGTGGGAATTTCCATAACGAAATACCTTATACTATAACTAAACCACTTTAATTCTTTTATCGACGTCTTCGGAGTTTAAAGAGTTCTACTATAACTAGTCTGAGTTATCAGGTCGGTACAAAAACAAGTCGGTGTACTTCAAAATCTTCACGCGTGGTTCTTGTAAACAAACCTAAAACTATTTCCTTTTATATAGCAAATTGAGTCCCTTCATTTTATACACACAAAGGACCCTGCAATGTAGTACTGGTATCTTGTTTCGTAATCAAACAAGATTTTTAACAAGTTGATCGTATATTTAATATTATATACACGTTCTTTGCGACAATCGACCCTTGTCTTTTCTCCCACGTTACCTTCCAGTTTCAAAAACTGCATTACGAGGTCGAAAATAAGTATTATAATATCAAGTTTGCGATCATTAGTAAGAAGAAAAATGAATACAATGCTGGGGAAATTACGTGGCCTGCGTTTAATATTTCACACATAAATTAGGCAAAAGAAAAAAAAATCGGTACAAGGAAAACCATACGTGATATATGTTGTCGCTCTGTAAATTAACGAGGCCTATAGTTAAACAAAGTATAACACATCATATGAATGTGTGTATGTGTGTGTGCTAGCCAACTGAAAGCCAGCCAAATATGCTTCACGTTTTTAACACACCGGAAATCGTCTTTTTTTAAGCGACTCACCGTTGCTGCATAATACTGTTTACCCACACACATACATACATACACTGCACCTTGGGTAAGCTAATATTACTACCTTTACAAACAATACACGTAGTAACATTATTGTTTTCCGTAAAAAAACCCATTATGGTGACGTGTCATTATTCCGATAAATGTATACTTCAACATTAATCATAATTTAACAACTGATAATTCAGATTGCACTAGACTATGAACATTAGATGTATATTTGTAAATTCTAGAACCTATTAATAAAATAATTAGCAGACTCAATCTATTATTTGTAGATTGTTTTGAATAATTAATTCTTATAAAGTTGCCAACAATTCTAATATTACTTATTTGAAGTAATAAAACATTAACGGAATAATTTAAAAAAGTGTAACAAAATATATACATTTTATCTTCATTGCAGTACAATATTAATATGCATTAGTCAATGTCTTCCAAGCAATTACCCTTTTCTATAAAATTATTAATTTTTTCAATTTATTAACATCCCCTTTTGTTGTTTCGCCTGTTTCAAACAACCCAAAACTTACAGCTAAACTGCCTAATGTGGTCACAAAAAATATGTCATTACCATGGCAACTCAGACAGAACAATCAGTAAATAGGATGCTGCACTGGATTGGTAAAATATTAATTCCCTGCACAAACTTCTATTTTACCTTGTCACAACCTGCAAGAGTGATAGCTTTTGTAATTTATTAATAAGCAACTGAGTTATCAAGTTTCATCAAATAAACTCAATCTATAAAAATTGAGTTTTCAAAAATCTACAAATAAGAATGTTTTGCCACTGTTACCAGTTCATTTTTTTAAAACATCTAATATAGTAAGTACTGATTTATACAGTTTAACCTCTAGGTTAGAATTAAGAATACTACACAAACCAAATCTTTATAAACCTACAAGCACAAACCTAAACAACCTTCAATCTACAGAAATAAATATTTATTTATTTATTCATGTTATAGAATACTCTTTTCATGTTTGTTTTAGTACAAAGACCTATTGAGCTATCTGTTGTGTTCACCACAGGGTATCAAGCCCTGGGTTTTAGCTCAGGAAGTTTGTAAACATACCATTAACACATTGAAAGACAAATACTGCTTACAAACACACATTAATGAGTGACTATACAAATTTCAACAGTATTATTTAGATCAGGGGTTCCCAACCGGTGGGTCGCGACCCCCCAAGGGGTCGCAAAGCCTTGGCAGGGGAGTCGCGTAGCCTTATTAGAAGTAGCTTGGGATAACATTAATTTTATTTCATCAATTACATTTTCATGTTGCGAGTGCCAAAAGGTTGGGAACCCCTGATTTAGATAATAAACTACTGAGAGAAAAATGTGTCATGATCTCTAAACTGTCTCCCGCTGGTACAGAGGTAAACCTACAGATTTACAATGCTAAAATCAGGGGTTCTATTCCTCTTGGTGGACTCAGCAGATAGCCTGATGTGGCTTTACTATAAGAAAACGCACTCCTAACTACTTGTTTTTATAATCTGACATTTAATAGTAACACTATTTTTTGTTATAAATTTTATGACCTAAAATGCGTATCAACTAGACCAAGGCTGAATTAACTGTTTTAAAAAAGACCAAATCAACTTATTTTGTGAAATTTTTTCCTTTGGTTCCAATGCCAAATGATTATATTTCTCAATGATTATATTTCAACTGCAAAATTACAGTGTATGTAATTTTTGACAAATACCCAAATGGAATTCAGAAATGACAGTTTAGCAGAGTAATACTTCAATCCTCTGCTGTTCTGGGGTATGACCATTTCAGGATTCAATTCATTAAAAGAACCAAATATTGTTACATAAGTGCCTTACTTTTCCCAGAACTGGCTTGGGAAAAGTTATCCTGTATGTTCCTTTTACTTTCAAAATTTATATTATACTTATGCTAAGCCTCTTAAGATTAGCTACTTCTTTAGAAAAGCATTAACTGCTTGATGTCACTTTCAGGAAGACTCCACATTGCAAACATATAATGGAACATACATCACTTTTACACATCTAATGTTAATGATCTAAAGAAAGGTTTAACTAATATAAAATAGGTTTTCAGCTTAATAAAGTTACTATATTTTTGTAAACCAATACTGATAACTGTTTTCTAACAAGACACAATATTTAATTACAGTGTTAGGCCCTCAACCCTTCACACAATGAAATATTTATACCTTGCAATCATTTCTCACCTCCCTTATTTTTATTGGCAAATTACTTTCAACATGAGCTTCTATTTGTGAAGTGTAGTGTGGCTTAAAAAAATCTAACCAAAATGAAAAAATTATGCAAAAAAAAAAAAAAAATCGAGCTACTTTATAATAAGTAGTGTGCAATCCCTCCAAAAAAACAGGTCACAAAAAGAAACAACCAAAAACTCTTATTACAGTTGTAAAATTAAGTACAACTTTCTTTAAAATATAGTACTCTTATTTAGCATATTACAAAGGAGAAGAATTTACTTGAAAATTTCCTGTTGTTCCTTTTCTTTGATGATGATGGAGTTAATGAATCACATTCTCTTTCTTCTTGAGAGGAGGCAACACTCTTTGAGGTTTGGTTATCACGAGACACAGAATATGATGATGATGTAAAGGTTTTGTCTTGTGTTGTATATAATGTAGAGGTCAGTGATGTCTGTGAATATGTTACTCTTGTACAAGTAAGTTTGAGAGCATCAGAAACTACAGATGATGAGGGCATCCACCCTGACTGCTGTGCAGTTTGTGAAGCTGTTAGTGGGCAATATTGAGTCATCAGACCCCCTAGAAACCTGTTGCATGTGGTAAAACTCATGTGGCTGATTATTCTCTTCATCAATTTCTACAGTCTCCTCTGTTGTGGCATTAGCCAGTTTCCGAGATTCTACTTCATCTTCTATCAAACTTTTGTGTCTTTTTCTTTTGTTAAGGGCAAATCCATCAATTTTTGCACACTCATGAGTATCACTAGCTTTGTAAAGATGTGAAAGACCATCAAACAAACCCTTTCCCTGTCCAGTGCTTGTAGCTCTGAGGGAAGAAGTTTTAAGAACAGATGTATGTGAATGAGTAGATGCAATACAAGATGAAGATGAACAGTTTGATTTGAAGAATAATGATGATGTGTTGAAAATAGAAGTTTGATGGATGCATGACGATTCTGTTAAACTGACCGTGCATTCAGTTAATTGTTTGGATTCCATGTTTTCCCCACCCTCACTCAGCTGCAATTCCTCAGAAGAATTAAAATCACCACTTACTCCTTGCCTTATATCAGATACAACCGAGGTAAGTGGCGTTGCTAAGGAGCTCAAAGCAACCCGGGATTTACGCTTATTTGTCGGGGTGAAAAACTTTGTCAGTCCATCAATCAATCCTTTGGTTTTGTTTGAGAGTGAGAATGTTTCAAATAAACCAGGAATGATAGCTTGAGACTGATCTTCCAACAATTCCAGCTTGTGTTCTAAAGTTCCTTCTTCAGCAAGATTAGAATGTGAAAATGTTGATGGTACAGTTATTCTATTTTTATCAACTTGCCCTACTTGCGATGTAATATTTTTCTTTGTCCTTCTTATTCTGCTTTGTTTTGACAATTGACTTCCTGATCTCTTCCTGTGTAAACAAACAAAATAAAACTTTATAAATTTCTAAATTGTCAGCATTTTTAAATCTGTACAATACAAAATACACACATATGAAAAAAAAAACAACAAAAAACATACACACACAAAAACAATACAAATTTATCTAAACATTTTAAGGTGACTTAAGATTTTGCCACCTGTCCAGGAAACTTTTCAAACAGGCTCAACATCATCAATTTGGACCACTGAAACATAAAAATCCTGACCTGCCCTTTGATAATTTGGATACAATTTTTATTAATGAAAGTATATAATGTTTTTTTTATAACTAAATTCCACATATAGTTCAGTTTAAACTCAATTTTTTATATGAAGTTATTTTGATTTCAAAGTACTTAGGTTCAAGAATAATAATTAATGTTATTTTTATGTTCACATTATATTAAGCCTAATTTATTTTAGCATTCAGTAATGTTATTGAGGGTTCCTGAACATTAAAGACTATAAACAGAATTTTACCACTTTTTTAAATTCAACGCATTTCCAGAATAATCTCAATACGGCTGCTCCAATGGAAAAAAAAGCAAAAATGATAATTCACTACACTGAGTCAGTTTAACCTTGCAACAATTCATTCCTTATAGGGAGAGGAATTTAAATTTAAATGCAACTTAGCTTAGAATACCTTTGTGTTTAATAATGTTACATTTTCTTTGTTTTTCAATTCATAACTATATTTGTTGCCGATAGCAGCTATGTACAAATAGTTTTACTCAAAATTCAAAATTGAACAAATATATGAAACACATTTTTCATTACATCAAAATACAGTACTATTTTTAACACAACACTGCAATTAAACTCAAATGTATATTTAATATTCTGAGTTACCATCATTGAATTAATCACTTATTACCCATTTATTGTAAAAATGAAAATGGTTGGAACTTTAGACCCATGAAAATTAGAGCACTGGTAGCAATTAAATGCAAAATGTGTTTCACATTAAATTTAAATCAATATTTGTAATAATGTGTGAAAAAAGGAATTTGAAAAATTAACCTACTCTAAATTTTGCTTTGCTCCATGCTATTACAACACAGAACAAATAGTTGTTTACAATAACAGTTGTCCGTGCAAAGTATCATAAAAGCTATTTAATGGTGTCATTGTTTTCACTTTATGGGTTCTTACAAAATTATGTTAGTGAACATTCAGACCACTTAACACCATCACATTCTACTGTTAAAAAATTACAAATGTCTTCTTCATTCCAGCAAAGTTGTATAAAAGCTTTCTGTTTTCACTTTATAATATCTGTGATACATCAACAGAACTTCTAGTAGTTTTCTTCTTACATTTGCACTTAGTAAAAATATAAGTACATGTAACAATAATATCATCACATCTAAACAGAATAATGATTTGAAAGATACTAAATGAAAATAGTGGATTAATTTACATCACATTAACATTAATTTTGTATCTTCCATTAGAAAATAACATCGTTTAAATGCTAATGACTGAACAGGTAATATGAATTAAGCTTTGTTTTTCTAAACTCGTACCATCTGAATTACGTACAACTGTACGTGCAGACTGATGTTAATAAAGTTGTTAGAAATAAAAGAAATGTTCAAAACAGATGAAATCACATACAATCAATCATTCTATGACTTGATATTTTACATTCTAAAGAAAGCACAGATTAAGTTTTTTGAATTATGCTTGACTTGGGGTATGTATTTAACCACTAAGCATAGTGTGCAGTTAATTGAAATTTATGGTTATGGCCACAATTAAACACAAATAGTTTTTTGGAGTTTTCCGAGCTAGAAAAAAGAAAACCAACTGAGAGTACAATGAACAGATGTATATGTTCCACCTCCTAACCTAATGAGGGGAGTAACTTCACAAATCAAGTATCTTGATTAAGTTTATTGATTACTTTCGTTAAAAGTATTTCACAATTACATCTGAAACAAATACTAAAATTTTTCAAATTGAATAATTTTTGTTTTTAGTATTAGTTGCATAATCAGACAGATTTTTCTAAAAAAATTGCATTTCATAATGTAGAAACACAATTTTCTGCACTTGCTAACGTTAATGGACATTAAGCACTCAATGCAAAATAATTACTTTGTGTAAGTTTCCAATAAAACATTTCTAAGAAAGTTTGAATTCTACCAAAAAACAATAATGTTTTTGTGTTCACAGTTTTTAAATATAAAACTGCACAAAAGTTATCTAAAACTCCAAAGTGTATATAAAAATATGTACAGTCACAAAAAGCAACCGGATAATTTATTGTGCACTTTGAAACCAAAATAACACAACTAACTATATTAGAAACTATATAATGAATACCAACAGTTTAGGTTGTTTATAAACTGAGTAAGAAAGTGTTACAGAAATCAACTTTTCAATAATTCTCTTGATCTATTTATATTCAACTAACGATTTTTTGTTTGTTTTTTTAGCACAAAGTTACACAGTGAACTATCTGTGCACTGTCCATCTTGGTGTATCAAACTGCAAATTTTAGAGAGTAAAGCCATGAGCTTATCACTGACACACTGGTAGGATGTTAACTAATGAAAGTTTATATTATTCAAGCAAAGCATTTTTAATGCTTGGAAGCACTCAATAACAGGTGAATATAGAGGAGCAAAGTGGTGTATCCTGGACACCAGAAAATGTAACACATAATCAACAGTAACAATTAAAAGTTCTGATGTTTTAACAATATAAATTGTACAAATGATTATTATTTTTTCTTACCTTTTGAGTTTCATATGCCTTTCATTTAAAGGTTTGTGTAAATCACAGTCTGAAGAAAGATTAGCCCTAGGAGGAAGGGGAAGATGAATAAATAAAACTGAAATTCCTAAACAATAATTTTGCACTCTGATAAAATGTTCAGACAGATTATTCATGATGAAACTTAGATGAATGGACAGCAACCATTATAGAAATACAAGAAGAGGATGACACTTTGAATGTCTTCCATCTTTCATCTTCAGGTGATTGTTGTCCATTCAGTTATGTTTCAGCAATTTTGCAAATTTTTTTAAACACCAGCAGAGATGACAACTATTTCAAATGACTGAGCATAATAATTGTAGACAGAACCCTTTATCATTTGTGGCTACTAGGCCTGACCAATGTCTCTAAGTTGTTTATTATTATTATATCTATTGTTGTTTACTACTGCTATAGACTGCTCATTTATGACTATGTTTTGCGTATTTCAAAAAATAAATAAAAAAAAATTCTTTTAAAATTATGTCTTTTATTTAGTTCAGAGTAACAAACATACTGGTAAAACAACACTGAACATGCACAAACAGTAAGCAGAAAAAGCATTTGTGTAAGGACTAGTTTATATCATGTTTATGACAATTATTGTAATAGTTTTGCAGCCTTTGCTTTCATGAGAATGTCTCTGGAAGGTTGGGAGTTATAACAACATTGTCCATTTGACTGCATACACATCTTGTGTGTTATAATACTGCTGAAAACTGAGGTGCCCAAGTTTGGTCTGAACCTGTTTTTGTTTTTAGTCACTAAACTAAATATCCTTTCACTGTCAGCATTAGAATGGAAGATTGTAAGAATTCCAAGCATAACCCTACACAGAATGTCATACTTCTGGTTGCCATTTCCATCCTTAACTGTAGACAGCTGAACCCGAAACTTGCCAACATTCAACTGAAGGACAGTTTCTGAGAAAGTATCAATTTAATAGTTCAAATATTGTCCTTCCAACTTGTCAATAATCTCGTGCTCATGTGTATTGACAAAAACAGGACACCTGTCTGTGAAGAAGCACAGAGAAGAGAAATCTTTGCTAATTTTAAGTTTTGGATCAGCAACCTCTGTGTGAATCAGAAGTTCATCATTTAGTGTTTCTTGACAGTGGTGTAGAAGTTGATCAGGTCCAGGTCCTTTTCATATTTAACAATGTATTCCTTGGCAGCATTTCCAATAGAAACTGCCTCATCACATTTGTGTAAGGATTCATTGTTGTAGTCAAGTTCAGTGATGTTGCCTTCAAGATATTCTGGCTTGATGTATCTGACAAGTATATTTTTAACTTGTGTAATCAGAGTTCTATGCATAATGTGTATGCAAGGTTCTTCTCTTTGCAATTTCAAATTGGCTTGCTCAAATAAAGGAATTGCAGACTGAAGAAAAAGACAAAGTAACAAGTTCATTTTGTTGTCCAAGAAAACTGTTAACTTTTCTAACTTGCTCTGCGCATAACTTTTCTTGGTTACTTCCTGCTAGCTTTCATTTTCTTCTTTTTTTCATTGATTGCATCTTCTTTAGTTCAAGGTCAGACTGTCTAAGCATATATTGAGCTATATCAAATGTTTCTTTGTCTGCTTTTGAAGACTGTTGTTTTGTGTCCCTGTGTGGCTGGGAGGGTGTCTTGACTGTGTCCCTGTGTGGCTGAGAGGATATCTTGACTGTCTCCCTGTGTGGCTGAGAGGATATCCTGACTGTTAAAGTCTTGCTGCCTGACTGAGCTGCATGTTTAGATCCTTTTGAATCTAGTTTTTCCTTTTCACATTGAAAATACTTCTTTATTGGCTTCCACATGTCCAATATTCTGTTAAGGCACACCCCAAGTGATAGCCATCTTGTGTTAACAAGTTGTTGAATTTTTCTTGTTTCTTTGTCATACAATTCTTGAAACTCTTTGAAATGTTGTTTTCTGCTAGCAATTTTGTCCAGAAAATAGTAGATATCTATCAATATATCAGAAACTGGGCAGGGCAGTTCTCTGGAAGCTTTATGGGCAGCAATATTCATGAGGTGACAGACATAGCCCATGAAGTAAATGCTAGGCTGTCGTCTTGAGATGTGTCCCATCACACCTTTACTTATACCAGACATAACTGAGGCATTGTCTGAAGAAAAACTAAGACAGCTTTTCCATGGAATTTTCCTTCTTGTCAGTTTGTGTTCCAAAAGCTTGAAAATATTCTCTCTTGTTGAAGCTTCTTTCCATTTCACCATTGTCAAAAGAGAACAAACAATTTTTCCAAGCAAGGGTCAAGATAGCGTACAACCACTGGATACAGTTTTGAGTCATCCATGTCTGTGGATCCATCTGTGGCTGAACTGTAAATAATGTTAGTAAGTATGCTTGAAATCGTTTTGTCATCTTCAGAACCCAACATTTGTACAATGGCTGTAGTTTTGGTTCTAGCACAGCCATATTTTTTCACTATATCAAAGTCTGGGAACATTTTTCTGAATAGATGTCCTGCATGATCGGCTACAGCTAGGGGTAAATTATGAGCAATGACGAATTGCATGAACACCACTTCTGCATTTATGGTTTCATATTCTGAATTCTTACTCATAAATGTTGTTATCTGCATCGTTTCTGTTTTCGCCTCAGCCTTTTGTTGGCGAGACACTGATTTTGTATGTCTAGAACAATCGTTTATCCTGCCACGCGCCACAGAAAAATCGATGTGACAAACTGTACAAAATGCATGACTGTCACTGACATTTAATGCAATGACCGGATATTTTGCACTATACTCTTTCCTGAATTTTTGATTCACAGTTTTAGTCCTTTTAGATTTGCCAGAAACAAGACAATCTGGTGAACAAGGCCTCTTTTTTCCATCTTGTGAACGATCGCATTTGTGTTTCTATGCCGCTTAGAAAACAAGAAATACCCATCTACGCGAGCGCTGATTGGCTGACAAGCACTGATGACGTAACTATGGATTCCCCCACGTACCCAGTATGGAGAAGCACTGCACTCAAACTATTGGTAGATGTCGGAGATACAAATATTTTTTTTATTATTTCAAGCACAAACATGATTACTGTAAGTAGCCATTTGGACTATGTCTTTTATTTATTATCAAAATTTATTTCTATCTCACTAGAAATTTTCTTTTCACCCCTTTCAAGCAGTGGGGGAACAATTTATCACTTTATTGTATAGGCCTATATAATATATAACAATTTGAGAGTTGCAACAAGTCGTAATATTTGTCTGTATGAGCATATAGTCGTAATGTATACACCAAAATCGTAATGATTACGCTCAAATCGTAATGGATAGCATCTCTGCACCAGTATGATAAGATACTGACTACAATGTCAGTGGATTCACCTCAAAAGTCCATGCGTTTCGTACAAAACAAACCTACAAAAAAACATGTTTTTAATGTGGTTGTTATGTAATTGCAGTTAAATTTTGAATGCTTGTCATATTCAGAAGAAATAAGCACACTTTAGATGTACTAACTATTTTAAATTGTTTTTGCATTTCATGTTGTTCAAATAAGAGCCTTCCTTTAAAAACTTCACAGATTCTGACATATATTCCAGACAGACTTAGTTCATATGTTTAGATATTTAACAACAGTTTCAAGTAGACTCTAATTTACACGTGTTGTTTTAATACAGGACTAAGTATTTAACACACTACAATTACACTCAAAATCCTGTATTTTTAAGTTTACTAATAGCAACAAACAATGCTAATGAATACAGATTATTTTCACTAAGTGTAGTCCTTATTTTTGGAACTGTACTACAAGCAGTTTAGTAAAACTCTAAGATCACTCACAGAAATCATCATTTATCATAACTAAATTCAAACTCTAAGTTTCTGTTTTAAACAATTCTTTATAAAAATGTAACTAAACAAACATGAATATTTAACTTCCATAATACCAGAAATAAATAGTTATAAGCAAAAGCTAACATAAATCTTACAGTAATATGCATTTCTGGATTGTTGTAAAAACATTTAGCTATTTTTTTTTATTCTTATACAATAAAATATATGAAAGGGTGTTACATGTTCTAAATATTCAGCATCTATATTAAAATGAAGTATTACACACTTGTCTCACAAAAGCCTAAAAATGTGTTTTTCTTATTATTTATAAGAAAACAAACAGAGAAAGATGTTGTGAAATAATTTTAAAAAATCTTTAAACCTAATCACATCAGAACTGTTAATAAGTAATATAACTGGTATCCAACAGTCCCAGCCATTTGTTTTTCAGAACATCAAGATAAAAAAAAAGTGCATAATTTCCAGAGAAAAGCACCTTAATTAAAGTTAATGATATCAATTATTTTCTTGACAATTTGTAATAAAATCTTACACCTAGTAGGAGATTTTCTGCTGCCATAATGGTATATATAACTTTGAAGTAGCAGCTTTTTCTGTCTCAAGTCAAACTTCTAGTAGGATTCTGGTTGAATAGCAGAGAAGTATAAAAGCCTTTGCCAAACATAAGCTACTGTCAAAAACTTTTCCTGCAACTCAAACGTGTAAATCTAACAACTGTAAACACAGTAAGCACTTACCCATGCATTGTTTTCCGTGCTTTAATCTTACTACTGCTTTGTTTTTTGTAGCGCTGCTTCACATTAGCTGCCACTTCATTGATTAACATTCGTCCTCCTCTGTTCTTAGAGTGATGTTCATCTAAACAAGGTTCACAACTCCAAGAGCCTAATAAAAAAAAGTTAAACAGAACAAGCAACATTACCATATACTAAACCATTAAAAGACACATTTGTGTTAAAATACTTGTTAATGAATGCTCATTATCCAATTATTTCTTTTGGAAATAATGAACAAGTAACAATGATAGCACTATGTGGCTCAAGCTTGGTTTTCATGGAAATTTCAGTCCATAATTCATTTTAAAGTTGATTAAAATTCTTCTGAACCTTTGAGAAACACAAAGCCATTAATGGTACAGAGATAGATATTGTCCATTTCAGTTGTATTCAAGATTATAGTTTTAAATTAAGAAGCATGGTACTTTAGCATGCAAAGTGTGAGAAGCTTTTACTCAATCAACAGCATAAAATTACTTGTACAGAGAAAAATTAGATGTGTTACTAAAGGTTTTATACTAAAGAGATGTCAACATCAACCTCCTAAACTACACACATTTCTTTTTCAGTATCCCAGTATACAGATATGTATCTGTAGGGTAACATGAAACTCTCACATTAAATGCATAATACCATGTTGAATGGCAAACTGTATAATGTTAGAACATGCACACTTTGACATTTTACCCACACATATAGAAGTAAAATGCATCTTTTGCAGGTTTCTTGAAGCATACGAAAAATTAAAACTCCTGTTGAATTTAATTTACCCATTGTATTGTTAACAGATAAACTTTTATAACTAGCAGATCCCAGTGTTTTTGCATCTGACATCTTCATTAAAGTAGTACAGATGCCACTTACACACACCTAAGATGTGTGTCTAAAACATGATAAACATGCACTAAAACATGATGAAACATGCAGAGAGGGTTAAATAAATAAAACAGAAATACCTTTTGGCATCTTTGTCAGTGGTGGTTTCAAACATCCCATGTGAAAACCTTGATCACAGGAGTCACAAAACAACAAGTCTTCCTAGAAAAGTTATTAAATAAACTAGAATTAAGCCTTTCACTAGAATATTTATTTTACTTCCAAGCACTTACTTACAAAAATAATGTTATACATATATATCAATACGAACCACAAAAAAATTTAAGATACTGCATGTAACAATGTTTTCTTAGTTGTTCTTTAAGTGAAAATAAAACCAACACAATTATAAAAATTATATCTATAATTCCATTTTTGAGTTTTGTTTTTAGCTATTTTATTCAAACATCTTTTATTACATTGAACAAAGTATCTCCAATATAAACATGTATGGAGAACTTTAGTATTACATACTATACAAGTAAGGTTTACAATTTAGTATGTAAAAAGCAGATATAAGATGCTTCCATTACTGCAATGTTAATTTCAATAAAGAAGTAATAATAACAACATTATAGAGTTTAGGATAGATTTTAATAATAATTAAAATCATTTCCACATTACAATAATAAAATCTGATTAATATGTCATGTTAATATTGATTAAAGATTTGACACTTTATTCAAGATAACATATTGCTAATGATAAAATCTTGCCCAGATTATGAAATAGAATTTTTTAACGGCACGAGAAATCTTCATATTAAACCCATAACAATTAATGGAAATACTGTTAATTGTTTAACAGCAAGGATACCAAACTAAAGAAACAACTTTTATAAGTAAGAACATTATATTTAATTAGTTCATTACCCAACTGATCCTAATTTTTGGTCTAATATTAACATAACAAGAAAAATATTTGCTGTTTAGAATAGATAGCTGAGGGTTTATTATAAATAACATGAAATATATAAAAATAAAGATTATTTCTTGTCCTATTACTTACTGCTTGATTTCTACTTCCACACACTTTACAAGTTTTACATTCAATACACTGCCACCTGGTGTTCAGTACACGTGCTGTCAGTTCTGGAGAATATTTCAGACAGTTTGGGTGTCCTGAAACAAATTATTCATATAAATAATGTTTTTTTTTTTTAATCACAACAATAAAACAAAAACTTCATGTGGGAAACAATTTAAAAAAAATGTGTCACAAAAACTTGGCATACTAGTAACTGGTCTAAATCTTAAGTAAAATAAATTATTAGTAGACAGATTACTCTAACAGACACAGATTGAGTCTATTTCTTAGGCACATTCTTGAATTCTATTTATAAATGAGTAGTTTAAATATTTTGGTATTCCATTTTTGAAATGGAAATTGTTAACTGAATCACTGACACAATAAGATGGCAATGATAAATTACTGTGGAACAATGAATCAAAATATACATAAAGGAGACAATTAAAAAACAAAGGTACAACTTGAATATTAATATAAAACATAAATTATATTTTACACACACTGTACAGAACATCTTCCCTAAACCGTTTATGTTCAACTATGGTTGTAAAGCTATTATTAAAAAGGATTTTCTATATTATCATATTTACATAAAACAAAAAATATACACAAAAATCACTAATTAAAAAGGCTTATTCCCTTTGTCACTCGAGAAGGTTTTACGCTCCTGTTTTGGGTAGTGCTCAACAATGTACATCCTCACTTAGCAACAAAACTGTTACCTAATTGTTATTTAGGCCAACTATGGAGTTTATATCCAATGCTCAATATTTATGATTTGTTTTTATTCTTTAGATAACTTTGGTGATATGGCAGCGAAGTAGTTAAATTCAGAAGTTTTATGACATTGAGCTGCAGACAAAAACAATAAAATTTACCAAACAGTGTTTCAGTCGAGCCTTATGTTACGTTTATGTATTGGGCCTACTAAGGCTTATTATATTTTACTACAAATAAGCCTATTTAAAAAAAACACTGGATCTATAACGTTTGTAAAAGTTTTAAGCGATGAATAAATATTAATTAATAAATATTCTTTTGGCATTTTAACACTACATTAGCCATTTGGTCTTAAAATATAAAGAAAAATAAACATTCATTATTAACATATATCTTTCATCTTTCGTGCAGTCGAAAAAGTTGAAAACGTTTGTTATAATATCCGCATTCTTTTCTATATCTTGACCTACAATACAGTGAATGTTTAAGCCTCAGAGTGGTGTACATGTATTTTGGTTTACAATAACATTTCATTTTTCTACGTAGTTTTTACTAAAAAATGTGGTGGTTACAGACTTACATCGATACTGATAAAATATGTGAAGATAAATACAAATTCGCTTTAGTTAAGTTACACAATTTTCTTTAATCATTCGGCAATGGTTTCCCCCTTTTTTTTTTTTTTTTTTTACTAGTTTTCAGTTATAGTAACGTACGGTGGTAGGTAGAGGTAATATTTCAACAAATTCTCGCAATATTAAGATCCCCTGAACACCCACAGGTAAGACGCCTGCTGTTACTTTAGCATGGAAGTCGCAAACCATGACGTGAACACTAATTTCTGTTGCCCTTGGTGCGTCCCCGTTTCGCGAGAAAAACCTGGTACACAAGACAAGTCTATATATATATAACCACATTACCTAGAGAGAAATTTCAAACTCTTCGGTACCTCGGGCGACAAACTACTGATCTCTTCTTTCGACTTTCAAGGTTCTCACTCACACTACTGTAGTTACGACAAGCGGAAACTTAACAAAGCAATCATTTATTTCCTGTAATTATCACTGACACACTAAATACAGAAAGAAGCGTTTCCTTAGCTACAGGGCATATTTGTTTCTTCTCTAAAGCTGTCAACAACAGTATCATTGTTGGCGTCGTGTCACAATAGCCCTTTCTAATAAATAGCACATCACTCACTACTACACGCGAAATATTTTATAAGCATTTTGTATCCAAATAACAATATCAATGTCTTGTTTTTATATACTTTTATATCGATTTTTTTACTTTGATTTTTCTTCTTTCGAAATCAATGTACATTTTAACAAAAACAAATTTGTTTTTGTTGTCCAATGAAAGATGTGTGGTTTTAAAAGCAGTCTTTAAGGAATAACTGCGAACATCGACCTAATAGTACTGGAAGCCATAAATATCAACAGCTCAATTGAAAAAGTAAAGAAAATCACAAAGATGCCACACGGAAAATCGTATATATACCGACAGCAACTAAACAAGAAACGTTATGAAAATTCAAAAGACACAGCCCATAATTTGTTAGTTTATGAGATTTGTTTGCTTTCGTTTCCGAATTTCGTGCAAAGCTACACGAAGGCTATATGCGCTAGCCGTCCTTAATTTGGCAATGATAGACTATAGGGAAGACAGCTAATCAACACCACCCACGGCCACACTCACAGCTAACGAATAGTGGGATTAATCGTTATATGACAAAAGGAATAAGCTTTTTATAGTTAGTGATTTTTGTTTTATGCAAATATGATAAAGTAGAAAAACATTTACCTATGGTTATAAAGCTATCATTAAATCAAGATAAACAATTTAGGGAAGATGTTATCTACATTGTGTTGTACCTTTATGTTTTTGTAATTGTTTCCATTATGTATGTTTTGAATCATAGTTTCAGTTATTTATTATCATCTTATTGTCTCAATAATTTAATTAACAATTTTCATTTACAAAATGGAATATAAAAATATTTAAATATATTTAAACAGAATTTAAGAATGTGTCTAAAAAATAGACTTAATATGTGTCTGGATCAGTCAATACTTCTTAAAAGGTCGGTCAGTGATCAGCTACGTAGCTTAAAGTACCAGACATTTCACAAGAGTTACTTAAAAAAACAACTAAAAACTAAAGAACTTCAAAGCTAACTGTGCGAATCACAAACGCTACTAGAATATGGGTAAGATGACTCGTGTCATGGAGTTCATTAAGAAGCAGAAGCCTTCAAAGCAAAATGTAAAGGGTCAAATACATTGTGATCCCAAATAATACAGCCATGTTCAACTATTTATACACCTAACACAAATATATTTAAACATGTCTGTATTATTTATTACATGTATACATAAAACTACAGGATAGAAAGAAATCAAAGGCCGAGTAGCAAGATTATTTACTTCAAGTTTCATTCATTTGTGTTATATTTCAATATTTTATAATCCCCCTATAAAAATCCATTAATTCCTATAATTCCTCTTATAATTTAAAACATTCAGTTAAGGTGGGACAAAATTTAACATTCAAAATATACACATTACAAAATAATAGGTATCCGAAAACAATTTAAACCTTACTTACATGTATTGTTTATTTTAGGAGGTTAACTTACCGCTATTTCCACAATCGGCGCACGAGATAAGCTCCTCCGAAACCCCTTCTCTGTTACTCTCAGCTGTTCCCCGACAAAAGCTACAAAGAGGAATTGGTACCGCTTTCTACATAATAATATAACGAGATTACATGATTAGCTCTCATCCATCCACAATGTATTAAAAACCAAATGTTAGAGAAACATATGAGCAATGCCACGTGTAATAAAACAATAATTATCTGTGATGTCTACTATACTAATGATCCTCAAAGTGTGAGGCACACAGTTCTGGGGGGGCATGATCGCGATGGGATAAGGTAAAGGGTATCATAGCGAAAAAAAGGGTTAGGTTTGTTTTGAATTTCGCGCAAAGCTACACGAGGACTATCTGCGCTAGCCGTTCCTAATTTAGCAGAGTAAGACTAGAAAGAAGACAGCTAGTCATCACCACCCACCGTCACATTATAACACCCCCACAGCTGAGAGGGCGAGAATGTTTGGTGTCACGGGGATTCGAACACGAGACTCTTGGATTAGGAGTCGAGTGCCTCAACCAGCTAACCGAGCTGGGTCAGAATAAAAAAGGGAATGACCTAAAGAGTTTGAGAAACACTGTAACAAATGTAGCTATGTCGGTGCGATTAAATAGCCCACTAAAAATATTAAACTGAAATATGTAGCTGCCAGTTCTGGCAATAATAACAAACAAAATTAACGTGAAAGTTGAAACAAATAAAATCTCACATTTGTGACCAATTATGTATACTGCAATCTTTCGTAAGCAACTGATGCAGCTCATGTTTAAATACATCTAACACACTATTAAAAAGAAATAAATCATTGCATAAGTAGCCGAATTAGGCCTAGCTAACAGACTTACAACCTGGTTACGTACTTCATGTTAGTAACGCCACTTGTAAAGTGTATATTAATTCCACTACTTATCCCACTTACATGAGATTTATTACTTCCCCGTAATAATACGCCTCAAAGCTTTCAATTTATTTATTACCTTATTCTTCTCGAAAATTACTATATACACATACACACACTTTTATCGGGTAACATTATTTCTAACCACCCGCTCTACTGCCAACCAAAAAGGTTGGGGGATATAGTGATGAGGTTGTTTGTCCGCCTGTCTTACAAACACTTCCTCTTTGCATGACCTACATCTAAAATCGTATGTTTCAATTACACCTCTAAGGTCACTTCCGTTTGAAATAGGAAAGAAACCTACTGATTTAAAGTTAAAAAGGTCAAGGGTTCCGAAAAAAACAAGAAAAAAATAGGTTTCTGTGCAAAATAAAACATGCAACAAACATATACAAGCACGCCACATTAATCATCAGAACAAAGCAAAAATAAAGTTAATTCTGGCTATCCTTCTGATGGCTGTATTTTTTATTTATATTTACATAACTGTACATTTAACTATCGTATTGTTAATTTTATATACCGATTTAAAGACGTTTAAAGTCATAAACGTTTGTTGTTTTTTTTCGCACAAAGCTGCACGAGGTATATCTGCGCTAGCCGTCCCTAATTTAGTACTGTGAAACTAGAGGGAAGGCAGCTTGTCATCACCACCCACCGCCAGCACTTTAGCTACTCTCTTACCAACAAATAGTGGGATTGACCGTCACATTATAACGCTCCCAGGGCTGAAAGGGCGACTGTATTTGATGTAACTGGGATTCGAAACCGCGACCCTAAGATTACGAGTCGAGTGCCTTAACCACTTGGCCATGCCGGGCCTTAAACGGTTGGTATAAAGGCTTATAAATCACAATGATGCTACTAAAAAGTACTAATATATTGAATTATACAACAGGAATAGTGTCTTATAACTGGCAAGTCATTCACGTAAATGAATTTCAAGTACCAGTTATGTTTTACTCTATTACTATGCATGATATCCGTCAATTACCAAGCACGTGCAAAGTTGTTGTTTTTAAGCTTTACTGTTTATGTATTTGATGTTTGAACCGCTTAACACTAGCTTGTAAAAGGTGATTTGCAAAATTCATTTAACATGGCTTGGTAGTCAATTAATATTTAATACTTAAAACATCCTAATCTTACACAACAATTTTAAGTCAGTTTTAAACGTCAATTAAAATATTTATTCATTCTGAAATACGGCTTTTACTTATCAAATTCAGATTCTCCTCAATTTTATTCACTGCTTAATACGTTTCAAATTACGAAGTATTTTATCTCACATAAGGAATAAAGTTTTTGCTTGTAGTTATGAATATATAAAAATTAAGTAGAATACAGCTGCCGTTGGTTTCCTATAATCTTGGAACGGTTTCCTCAGTTACTATTTAACTTTGCACCACTGTATGTGCGCGCTACAACGTTATAATGCGTCCAAAGTGTTATACTGGTGTTAATCTCCAAACTTATAACACTCGCATAATTACAGCTACAAATAATTACCGTGCTGTACTATGAGTTCACAAGGCGTTGCGTACGGCATAATAAAATGCACTTTTTTGCTTTCTTATAACTGTTTTACTTTTTCACATATGTCATGACTTTTTTTTTTTATTAATCTTACAGTTTTTGATGTACAAATCTAAACATTTTTCTTGAAAAGAAATATTGTATAATAATGCATACAACATTAGTATTACACCTATTACATTTTTAAAACCACCATTATTTTCTCAGTCCTTTAGGGATTTTCATGAATTGTTGTAACAAATGGATTCTATTATAATTTTCAGACCACTACTGTGTTTGTTGTATCTCTGATGAGTTCTGGATTGAGTGAAACGCGTCGTCGGTAATTGGATATGACAGATGTAGTGTGGTTTGAATAATAATTATTCACTCCGCTTATTATTGAAAATCTGCAAGGTACTAGACAAAAAAATATGTTGTGCTCAAAAGTGCTCTGAAAATGTCGCAAAAATTTAAATTAATTATAAAATATACAGTTAATTTCAAGTGATACTACTTCTATTTTAATGTTTCTGACTGTTATTATCCAATGTAATTCCAAGTATCTGGTTATAGAAGAATATGAATGAAATTTTTTGTGTTGCATGCTCCCTCTAATAAGTATTTTATTACAAGAAAAAAAATGCAAGTGTATACAATACGGTGATAGAAAACTATAAATACGCCGTCATCATGCCCTTTGGCTAAGGTTTCGCGATCCTTATAACTGTATAAATGGGAGTTTTATTTTCCTCACCACCCCCTACGCTTTGAACAACAGCGGTGTGAAAACACCCTGCTGTTCTCCATTTACTTTAGCAAAAAAAAAAAAAAAAAAAAAAACGCCAACACATTTCTTCAACTAGTGGGTGCTCAAAAACCTGCCTCTCACCAAGAAGGAGGCTATTGTATTGAAACTTAGTATACTCAACATACACGTTTTTTTTTTTCTTGAGCTTATGTTGGTTTCTCACACACACGCACTTTTGATGTCATCCCCCCCTTCCCCCAGAGGGGACCTGTTTTCAGTTGCGCAAATTCACTCTTGCAAGCAGGTATACGATACCCTTCCATGCTTGGTTTAGCAAGCCAGTAAGCTTATTAATTGATCTCCGTCAGAGAGATAACGTTAACAAAGCCGGGTAAATTAAACAGTGGCACAAGAGACTGAGGTATCACGTCACAAGAGAAACATTTCTTAAGTATACGAGGAAATAAATAGTTCGTAAACACGGTTGATTTCGTGATAGATTCCATTTCGAAATTTGTTTGGGTTATTAAAAAACAAATATTACTGCGTCAAAACACAGTTAAAACATTTTCAGTTCTTTATCCGAACACATAACGACAGTTAAACCCTTACAGTTTATCACTGTAATTGTTTTTTTTATTCACATAATGTTAAGGGTCAGAGTTGTTTGTTTTTAATAGGATTTACTCTAGCACTATCGACGAGTGTACGTATATTTTTCAATGTGAAGACAAGTTCTTACGTAAAGTGTTAATTTGTTTGTTTTTTAAATTTCGCGCAGAGCTACACGAGCGCTATCTGCGCTAGCTGTCCCTAATTTAGCAATGTAAGGCTAGAGGGAAATGCAGCTAGTCATCACCACCTACCGCCAAGTTTGGGGGTGTTATTATGTGATGGTCAATCTCACTATTCGTTGGTAAGAGAAGTGCGCATTTTAAAACCTTAAAAAAGCACACACACAAGAAAATGAACTTCAATAAGCGAGCACGCTATCACCCATCCACTTGTTCTCTCGCATGTCGACACTTCTCTCAACAAACATCATACAGACACACACACAAACACTCGCCTCGTCAATCGATATATTTAGGTTACAGCAATAGGTAAAAGCAGCTCCAACGTGTAGCAACACCCGGATAATCTTTGAAGTAACAACTATCACTTCGCATCTTTATACGTCTTTGTTGGTGTTTAAGTACACATATCTCAGACGGTTTCCCTGCGAACACTACACGGCTTAAACATTAGAAGTTAAAAAAATAATCCACATCAGAAACGAATACTTACTATTTTATTATATACTAATAAACATGCAAAATTGATTCTCAAAAAATTATTAAAAAGTCAGTTCATCACGTTTGCTAAAACTCAGTTTACTTATGCGAATTTAAATTTAACAGACTATCTTATGGTCATTCACCACAATATTATTATTATTTATTTACCATTTTAAACAAAGATTGCAAAAAATTATTTAAATGACGCCATATTTCCATTTATTTATTTATTTTTGTATGGTAGTGACTTACGAAGTTTACTTTTCTGTGACTATACACAATCACGTTAGGTCAAACAATACTGTGAATAATAGTTACAGTTGTTATTATTTGCCGAGAAAACACCGCATTGTTTTTTTTTTTTAATTTCAATATTCTTGTTGCTATTAACGACGTTTTATAGGGAGACCTCAAATTACATATTTTAATTTTAAGATAATTCTGTTGCTTGGTTCATTGTGCATGTGTGTACCAACATCATGATGTGAAACTCTGAAATAATGAATGTGGTACGTAAAAAAAACAAACAAACTTCATTGTACTTACGTCTACGAGAATGTCATTCTTAGCATTCTAAAAGAAAAACTAAACAATTCCTTAGGCCCATATTAAAATATAAGTATCATATCATAGACAGCCTAATCGCAGTCGTCAAAAGTAATTTATGTAATCGACAATGGTTAAGAATGAAAGTATTGGGTCTTTAGAATCTATCCTTTGAACAAACAAATTCTCAATTGACAAAATCCCCCCTCCAAATATATAAAAAAATAGCCTTTAACTGTTCACTTTACCTCAAGACCTTCCAATTTTATTACAGTTTCTTTCAGGTTATTAAAAGTTCCTTAGGCTTAAAGGAATTCAGATTGTTGACAAAAAATGTGAAGTACATAACAAGCAACAAAACACGCTACTTGCCGTTGAACCACATTCTTTTACGAATTGTTTTAACAACTTTATTAGAATTTTTTTGTTTTTGTTTTTTTATAGCAAAGCCACATCGGGCTATCTGCTGAGCCCACCGAGGGGAATCGAACCCTTGATTTTAACGTTATAAATCCAGAGACATACCGCTGTAATAGAGGGGGCGCCCCAAGAATTTATAAATCGTTATTTATTGTAAAGATAAAGATAAAAGCATTAATACATTCACAGAAACGATATACATAACTTTAACTAACTACGCCAAAAACAAACAAACGATTTCGCACAAACGGGGGAATAATTGAAACTACACCACAAACAACACAGTGGAAATAGAAGAATGGAATTTATACAACGATGGAAATACACCATTTATTCGATTTAATCTCTGTTCTCACGCAAAGACTCACGATTCACGAAGCTACAACCCTAAAAATAAGTCGGGAGCAGTTACAGTGATCACATTCACAGCCACCCACACAAAATTAAACACTAACGCTGTGTAGTCAGCTGTGAGTGAGTAGCTGGTCTGTTTGTTTGTTTTGAATTTCGCGCAAGGCTACACGAGGGCTATATGCGTTAAGCCGTCCAAAATTTAGCAGTGTAAGACTAGAGGGAAGGCAGCTAGTTGTCATCACCCACCGCTAACTCTTGGGCTACTCTTTTACCAACGAATACTGGGATTGACTGTGCCTTATAACGCCCCCACTGCTGAAAGGGCGGGCATGTTTGGTGCGATGGGAATTCTAACCCGTGACGAGTACCTTAACCACTTGGCCATGTCGGGCCTGACAGTAGCTGATCCTAATAAAACGGGAAGATAATAAATAAAAGCAGATACGTAAAATATATCTAAAAATGATCAGATCTTTAAATAGTTATTCTTAATACAGCAATATATTTTCGAACTTCAACGTCTAATTTTTGGTCACATACGCAACGATATAATGAAAATAATATAGAACAGTAAACAAAAAACACATTAAAATCCACCTACTTTTGACAGAAAGTTGTCTTAAGATTTCATTCATTAAATATATCACAAGTATTGAACTGGAGAAATTTAATACGAAACAGATAATCAAGTGGATCCACATCACCGTTTATTTTCCCATAACGTGTCAAGCTAGAAACCAGGTACCTTTTTACTGGTACAACAAAATTACTGAGTATTACATACTATATGCATATACCTTGCTCAATATGGATTTAAAAATCGTTAATGGATGCTTTGGTTTCAAAGCACCGTGTGTTCGCTACAGCAAGCAATAAATACGGGGTCTTAGCTCGTGGTGTAACTAACTATGTGTCATCGGTTTTTGTGAGTCAGCGGCCACACAATGCACGAATGATCATGGAAAATCAATAACGTCCCTGGGAACTCGACGAGCCAAAGTTACTTACTGGGAAGAGACTTCACTGAGGTCAGCGTGGGATTTTGTATCCCCGATTTTCGCACACATGTGTAAGAAAAATGTTTCACAGAACAACACGATGGCCCGTTAATTTTTGAGAATATTGATTGGTTTTGTTTGTTTTCTGAATTTCGCACAAAGCTACACGTGAGCTATCTGCGCTCGCCATCACTAATTTAGCAACGTGAGACTAACGGGAAGACAGCTAGTTATCACCATCCACCGCCAAATCTTGGGTTACTCTTTTACCAATGAATAGTGGGATTGAGCATTACATTATAACACCCCCACGGCTGAAAGGATGAGCATGTTTAGTGTAACGGGAGGAAGAATATTGAAAATATTGAGCTCTGCGAATTTGTGTTTAGTTTGTGTTCAAAATGTTTATTGGATACAAATTCGGACATTTTTAGTAATTTCCTATGACGTATGTGAATACTAATGAAACTTCAACTCTACTGTGTACTTTGTAAATCAGACATACGATAGTAACCAATAGGCTAATTTTTTTTAACACTGGGCGTAAGCTATTCACCAATTGGCTAACCTTTTTAGACATGAGTTGTTGCTTTTCTGACATTGTGTATCGACCGGGTCGGGCGTAGTTAATGGGCCATCGACGACAGAACGAGCCGCGAGGCGATGAAAACGCCACCAGCAACATTAATTCTTTAAGCCGAAAGGGATAAAACTTTCTCCACATGAAAAAAATAAATAAATAAAACAAAAGGGTAGCACTCCCATGCTCCACCCAGCTTCATGTTTAATATCTGTCTTACCATTTCAGTCAACTAAGCTTCAGCAGTTACGAGCATGTGGTGTAATGAACGTGTATACTTGTTACATGATATTACAAACGATTTGACCGTATTTACAGAAATGTCGAAAATCACAGACGTCCATAAATATGTTAAGGTTTATCAAAACATACGTTTTTATAATACATGTATTTTATTTCAGTTTAAAGCGAATGGCAGTAAAACTGATTTAAAAGATTAGTGCCAAAGCAAAACAAACTGAAAAGCCACGCACCATTAAGTACGTACCATAAAACACCACTCTGTGTGTGTGCGTGTGTTTATGAATAATATTAACACATTTACATATTTATAAAACCTGACTGACTGGACCACGCTTTATCATTTTAGAGCTAACATTAAAAACACGAAATGTAAAGAACCGAAAATATGAGCACGCATATGTCGATTTTAAAGTAAAAATATTTGTTACACGCAAGACGTGTATTATTAATAAATTTTTATTGCTCTATATGACTTTATCGTAGTTCAAATCAAGGTTAACTATAGCATAAGATATACAAACAAGAATACTCGAACGAACACACAGTTATTACTCAACTTAAGTTTTATAACGTTATAGCATGCAATATTTGATAATGACAATTCACACCTGATGTTTACAAACAATCAAACAATAGAAGACGAGCACAGAAATAAAATAAGATTGTGTGTAATTGAGAAGATGTGTTGAAAGGTACCACTGCTGATGTGAAAACTTTTGTAGCTAAGGAAATATAATTATTGACAGGAAACGTACGTAGAGAAGGTTAAAGGAAATAAGTCACATTTTATTTAAATACCATAAATAATTAATGTAATAAACAAAATATTTTAAATCTTTGTTGTCATCACACAAACTAACGTGTACTAGTTAGCAGTCATTGTAGATTTAATTTACAAATTCTAAGTGTGCAGAAAAACGGAAAAAAATATATTCATGTTCTCACGAAATTTCTTGCCTTTTAAAATGTAAATATAGCTGTGATTTTTTTCCTGGATTAGTAGAGAATATACAATAAGAAAGTTTACACACTTTAACATACGAGTATTTCAAATACTGTATATAATTAACATGAAAAAAACATAGAAAAGGCCCTTTGAATTTATGTAAAAAACACTAGGGAGTTTACTCACAAATAAGTATGGGTTTCATTTAAAGAGAAATACCACCATATACGAACGACCCACTCGCCTAATCATGCTTATAGATCCATTTAACGTGGTCCAAACAACTCCAGATAGAGAGTGTTTAAAGAATCTCCAATAGTTGTTGACGACCGGTATGGCTAGGTGGGTAAAGGCGTTCAACTCGTAATCTGAGTGTCGCGGGTTCGAATCCCGGTCGCACCAAACATGATTGCCCTTTCAGCCGTTGGGGCGTTATAATGTGACGGTAAATCCCACTATTCGTTGACAAAAGAGTAGCCCAAAAGTTTACGGTGAGTGGTGATAACCACTTACACTGCTAAACTAAGGACTGCTAGCGCAGATAACTCTCGTGTAGCTTTGCGCGAAATTAGAAAAAAACAAAAAAAAAAAAAACAACAAAAAACCAATAGTTGTTGGCTGTTGAAGCAGCTACTTACAAATAAAAGAAACCTATGGGCTAACTGGTGATCTTAAAACTATCCTAATGAATATTACAGTCAACACGTAAACCATAATTTAACAACTAACCAGACCTGGCACGTATCACTGTTGACCCGAAGATGCTTTATTTTGATAAAAGTGTTAATACCCATACCAGCTGTCCTGAAACACATTTTTATTTCAAGTGGGTTTCATCACGAACAGACCTGGCATGAACCCTATGTCACACCGTGGAGGGGGGGGGTCACTTCATTGAATGGGTACGTTAGCTAGCACTCTATTGGAAGATAAAATAAGCTTACAAATGCTACTCAGTCGTATTTACCAGAGCTTACGATAACGTGAAAGTTTTAAGTCAGCTAACACTAAACTCTTAATATCAATAACAAGTTCTTTCTTTCAGGCAAACGCAAAAAAACCAAAATACAAACTAGACCATGACAATGTACAAGTAAAAAATGGCGCAGCAGTGTACTGTAATTCTGCCAAAGATCACGAACAATTCCTCCCAACGTCAGTGTTAGCTTGTTTTCCTGTCTCCCACAAACCACAACTGCATTCCCCATGCCTTCCCCTTTCCAACCAGACCAACTAGTCACAAGAACAAATACTTATACCGGTGCGAGGTTTATCAGTACCATCAAGGTCAAATCATCAGCCTCTGAAACAGTCAACGCAAAAGAAAGATTTTAAGATTTTAAATAAGGTACTATAAACAGGATGCATTTATTGCCGTTACGACATTTTGTGTCCAATCAAGCCAGCTACATACAAAAACCGATGAATGATATTAATACTTTCTACAGTTCGGTATCATGATTGCAAAACGGTTAGCAAACATAACTCAGTAAAAAAAAAAAAAAAAAACACGTCAGACAACTTACTAACTAATGTGTGTGATATAGCCGTTTTGTGTCCAACCAACCCAGCTGCATACAAAAAGTGATGAATGATATTAATACTTTCTACAGTTCGGTATCATGATAACAAAACGGTTAGCAAACATAATCCAATAAAAAAATACACGTCAGACAACTTTCTAACTGATGTGTGGGATTAAGTCATTTTGTGTCCAACCAACCCAGCTACATACAAAAAACGATGAATGATAGATATATAATACTTCCTACAGATCGGTATCATGATTGCAAAACGGTTAGCAAACATAACCCAATAAAAAATACACGTCAGACAACTTTCTAAGAATGAACACACTAATATGTGGGACTAGGTCGTTTTGTATCGGATTACTTAATAAAGTTGAACTCGCGAAAGCTACTCAGTTACTTTTTCATTCAAAAGAAGATATAAAATAATTATGTATACTTAGTTTTTACCTGTCCTGAAACTTTGCGCGCATTTCGACGAATGCAAGTATATTTTAATAGATATTTTGAATAACAACATATTAAAAGCTTATCGAGGTATTTAGAAAAGTCTAACATCAGATCGCAGAATAGCATCATAAGTTTTTTATTGATAGTATTAAGTACGGCGAAGCTTAGCCCTAACTAAACTAAAACAAAAAACGCAACCGAGTTATTGCGTAAATTTTTCTCGTTATTGAAGATAGGCCGTACTTAATGTTTGACTAATGTTAGGCTTAAGACAAGTGGACTTAAAAATTTCGGTACCTGCGGTGAAAATAATTTTGCATTGTTCTAGAAATCCTGTATTTATAAAATAGTACTGTTCAATAAAAAAATACTAATTTGATCACAAATGTTTTGCGGGTCTCTCCAGGCAAATAAATAAGAACTGGCTTATATACGCTAGATGTAACGAGGGGTAAATAATGGTGTTTCGATACATGAAACACACAAAGCTTTTCACATCGAAAAAATTGTAACGGTGAATGGAATGGTGCTGACGAATCACCACACTTCTGATTTACTTTCCCTATATACAGCACATCAGTTATTCAAGTTTCATTCACTGTATACAGATGAAGTTCGCTATTATGGAGTATATTTGAATGTCTATATCAAGAAATCCTTCTCTGCATGGTGGTGTTGGGTCATGCTGAAAACCTTGAATTATTTTATATCTTTTATCTTGTCATTCAACCACGACACGGCGTTGCACGAGTTCAACTTATTCAGTAACAAACACGCAATGACTTATAATTTGGTTTACCTCAGATTTAGAACTGACGTAAATCTGATTATATCGGTCTGACTATACAGGATTTGTTAAAAGTTATCGCCTACACGATATCCGTAATAACATTTTAATAATATGATAGTTTTCTAAAAGTAAGTAATTATGCTTCGAAAATGACAATTCCTCACCATTTAGTATAAGGGGGCTGTTATTCTAAATTAAGAAATAAAAAAATTCAAGTGGGCGTCGTTGAATTTAAAGAGTTTTATCTCTTAGTATTTTAACCCACACCTAAAAATATGAGAAATTTAATTATATTTACCAATTTTCTATCGGGTCAAAAACCTTGTTCAATTTTTTGTACAGAAAATAAGTGTACAAATTTTACTGTCTAATAAACCAACATGTACATTTTAGTGTCAGTGCAAAATATTATGACGGAAGAAATAATATACTTTTAAAAACAAACAAAAAAATTAGACAATAAAGTTCCAAACGACTCGCACTTTTTTGATAGCGACATCTACAATGCATAACAAATGACTTTAATTAATAAATAAGAAACAGGAGTACTTTAAGGTTTTAATATATAACAACCTAAGATTTATGTATCTAGTTACGTAATCCATAATTCTAAAAATACTACACAAGCAAAACAATAATAATTGAAAACACAAAGAAACTAGATGTACTTCCTTATCCCCGAAAATGTTCTGTTTCTAGAGTATATAAAACCAAAACTAAGAGTAACAAATATTTTTATTTTTGCCGTGTTATTGCCTGTATAGTGCATAATTTTTGTCGTTATACAGGACATGCGCAAGTTGCAACTTTAAGCATCTATTATGCGAGGTGTTTTTAATATTTGACAGACAATACACTCTAGGCAACCACTGTCCTCCCCTTTGGAGAAATTACGTCAATATCTCGTTATTGAAGAATTAAACATGATCAAAGAAAAAAAAAGCAGTGAGTGATTCCTGTGTACAAACAAACATAATAATAAACTAGGAACTTAACATAAACATTTTTTTAGTGGGAAGTTTCCTATGGTACTCTCACGCTGATTTCTGTACCGTTATAAAGTCGCTTGGTACAGGCAACAGTTTATATACTTATGTAAATATGCTTCCATCATACCTCAGTGAAACCCAAAATAAACGTTTTTGGTGCTTCGATGACTCAGTTTAACTGCAAAACTGTTTGTTTCAAAGATTCGCGCAAAGATATATTGAGGTTATCTGCACACAGCCGCCTCTGGTTTTAAGCTGAGGAAGACAACAACCACCGCCAACTCGAATAGTGACATTTGCCTGTCACTCTTAAAACACACGTACAGCTTCAAACTGCGAAGAGCGCTTGCAACAATGAACCATGATTCTTCAGGTTCATAGTAGGGGTACACTAACCAATACAGCATTCCAAGCAAACTAGATTATGAGTTTCTAGTTCAAATTATCAAACGAATTATACAGAAGAATGGTTACTATTAATTACTCATAAATTTGCCAAATTGTATGAAATTATACTAATTAAAGAGCGTTTATTGTCACGTGGTATTAGCTTAAGCAATCAGATGCTTGATACTGCGGGTGATGACATGAAACTGTTAATCAAGTTTCCATAGCGTTTTGTTTTCCCTACCTTCGTGTCTCAAGGTAAACAAAAAATGTGGCCTAGTTAACTAATGAACGAATATTTGCTTTAAAATTCTTTTTTAATGTTCTAAATGTAGCTACCAGTTTTCCCGCCAATTTTGATTTCATTTCTTTAAATCGCACACTTAATAATTTTCTGGCCCCATAAGTTTTTCACACCTGAGGTGTATTTGATAAATTTTAAGATAATTGGACCAACGGAAAATAAACTAGTCAACACCACACACCATTAATTCTTCGCCCGGCATGACCAGGTGGTTAAGACACTTGTAATCCGAGGGTCGCAGAGGCATTATGATGTGACGATAAAAGAGTAACCCAAGAGTTGGCGGTGGGTGGTGATGACTAGTTTCCTTCCCACTAGTCTTACACTGCTGAATTAAGGACGGCTTGCGCAGGTAGCTCTCGTGTAGCTTTGTGCGAAATTCAAAACAAACAAACAAGTAATTCTTTTGCTACTCTAATAGAACAGTGAAACTGACCGTCAGAGGTCTGCTGTTGTAAAACGTATGTGACACAATATATAACTCTTATTTTAGACTTGAAATGTGCGGTATTAAGTAAATGTTTTAAGATATATGTACGCAGTTACTATTACATTCAATTAAAACCCTAAATATTCATATTAGAAAGCCGCGTAAAAAAAAACTACATTATTCTACTTGATACTTTCCAAGAATCTGAAAACATAAATAGCTGTAAAATGTTTTGGGACTTATCTCTAAACACACTCAATCTAGATACAAGTAACAAGCCAAATATTAGTAATTATTCAATATCGCACGTTCTTCTGTGTGTATCTAAAACTAAACGTGGTAATAGAAAATATATCTATAAATGCGGAAGTGAACCAGTCAGATTTTTTCTCGTACGGTGAAACTTTCTTTTGAGGAAGTATTAATTTGTTACTTAACCTAAAATCTGAAGAGTGATTAACGTACTAATATAAACATACATCGTACTTGTTATTGATTTAAACAAAAATATCAAAAGAAAAACAACTACAAGCTTAGCTACTTGTCTAGAGAGCTGCTTCATAACTTCATAACAATGAATTGAAATACTTTATATGGTAATATAGCTCTGTAAACCTGTAGTTGTTAATGCATTAACTTACACGTATTATCGAGTTAGAAAGGCTAACTTGGATAACTAGGTTAGTCCCAATTTGAACAACCATTTTAATTTCTCAAATAAATTATATTCCCATTTGGGGCTGTAAAGGGCGTATTTATACGGTGTTAATTTTACCTATTTTCTACTTGTAGTGAATAATACATGTAGTTACTTTGAACTAATGATTGTTACTGCCATACCCACAACTGGCCAGAGAGAGCTAGGTTCTAATTAACACCCCCTTACTGAGTTCGATTAAAGTTAACTGGTTTTTCGCCTTTGTTTGATACTTACCAATGAAACAGGTTATTTCACAACGCTTTTTCGTTATTTCCCTTTAGGGATTTACCCTTTGCAGTATTATGCAACTGGTGTAACTGATTATTAACTTCTGTATTCCTTGCAAGATGTTTAATATATTTATTTTTTCATTGCTGTTTGTGGTGAGTTTTTATCGCTTATGTATAACTGACGACGTTTTTCTGTCACATGCTGACATATACAGTACTGGAAATAATTGTTCTGGTTCGTTTGGAATTCGGCGCAAAGCTACACGAGAGCTATTTGCGCTAGCCGTCCCTAATTTAGCAATGAAAGACTAGAGGGAAGTGAACTAGTTATCGCCTCCTACCTATCGCCTGCTCTTGAGCTACTCTTCCACTGACGAATAGAAAGATTGATTGTGATGTTCTAACTAACACCTCTATGGATCAAATGGCGAGTATGTTTGGGATTCAAACCCACGTCCCTTAGATTGCGAGTCCTGCGTCCTCATGACCTAAACATGTGAAAATAATTATAGAAATGGTGAATAAACGGATATCAAATGCAAATACTATGGCATCGCCCACCTCTATCGTATGAACACAAAATGCACCAGAGTACAGGCCACGCGCTAATAGCTTACTCTGTGGTTGGCTATCATCCAAGAATCAGACTGTGCCAGGTGTAAAGTACAGACAATAATATTATTCCTAAAAGAACAGAGATGCGTTTATTGTCCCTACCCCCATTTTAGCTGGTTGAAACTACTCAAGCGATATACTGGAAACGAAATTTTGTGGTTGAACAGAACCTTTATGGAAACTACTACTGTTGGAGACAGAAGTGATCTAGAATTATGGTCCAATCTCTTTAAATGTGACCTGAAAGTAACTAGGGTATGTTCTTTATGTGTGACCCGACACTTCAGTGGTAATTTTGTCAGTGACCTAGCTGTAGATATGGGTAAGAATGTTACCTCCACCACACAAATATACATATTAAGCATGAAACGTTACTAGTGGATGAGTCGCTTCTTGAAAAATCCTGTTTAGCAGAAATAACCAAACTAAAAAGTTACGGTAAATGTTGCTGGAGATTTACACAAAACTCATAGCATCGTGACTGGAGACTGGTAGAAATTGATCTGAACAGAGTTCATATATGAAAATTATTGAGACTTTTGGGGAAATTAAGATGATTAAAAGTTAATCAAATGCCTTAGATAAACTGTGGGGAGTAATACAGTGCATATGTTTCACAGTCAAACACTAATAAAATTTGCGATAACATTAAACAACCCAACTGCTATGTCTAGGGTAAGTATAAAATACTAGTGATCTACATAGTACCTTTTATTGCCACGGTTAAAATTTACAGAAACTTATCTATAAAACAAGATTTAAAACTTAAAATCTTAAAAGTTGATTTTTACAAATAATTCATTTTCAAAAATTATACGCATAAAGTCTTAGTTTATAAATTGCGATAAGATATTGAATATGAACAAATGTTTAATACTGGATGAACCAGAGCAGTAACTTAAGCAGCTAGTGTTTGGTTTGAATTTCGCGCAAAGCTTCACGAGGGCTATCTGCGCTCTTACGCAGCTAAACGGAATACAACAAATCGAACTGTTTTGTGGCTTTTTTTTTTTGGAAAATAAAAATCACAGTTTTTTTTAGTATATTTGATTGGAATTCACAATAAATAGAAGAAAAACATTTTTCTTTCTGCGTGTCTGTGTCAAATTAAATACTAGCGTTGTAGAGCATAAAATTCCAAGGAAACTAGACAGTATGAGTCGTTCCTGATGGAAACTGGAAGAGCATCCGTGATTCACTGGTAAACGTGAGAAAGATGCTCAAAAAACGTTAAACCAAAAGAGTAACCACAGAAAAATATTTACAGGCAAGTGCGTATCAAACCTGTCATTTCTAGGATACCTTTAAGAAGTAAGAAGTGAATGTATTTTATACGTAACCAATCCTCACGACCACAAATTAAATAACACCCAAAACGGCACTAACGTTTCTTAAAAGTAGTTTCTATGTATTAAACTCCACTTTCATATTTTTCTTATTATTATTTTAAAACAATTTATTTTCGATTCTGCCAAATGTGACACTTGTGTCTCACACACATTACTTCACTAATTAAACACTATCGTGCTCACATATCAAACCAAACTAGAAATGTTTATAAGCGCGTAAATAGCGCCCCCTATTTATCTTTCAAGTATTATATGAGAGCATAAAAAAATTGACACTCGTGACATACTTCAAACAAATATACATGTACTAATGTAGTTGCGAGAACAAGTTTCACTTGACGACACTGATGAACGCACTAAGTATGGATTTAACAAACATTAACTTTATATTAACGTACTAAGTACGGCTAAGCATCAGCGAATCGAATACAGTTCGGTAGGTCGATGCTTCAATCTATCCACTGGCTCTTATTAATTCTTCAATATGCACACATATACACTTATACTGGTTTGTACCTTGCCTAAGTAATAATAATAAAAGTAACAATGGGCGTGTAGGGTATCACGTACAGTGGAAAATTTCATAATCCGTGTAACAATCTATTCGAATTCAACACCCACGCAATTAAAGTTAAAATAAACTTTCAATATACACGCATGTACGTTTTACTTCTTTCTGTACGAAATGCCACAACTCACAATCCGAATTAACTGAAAAAAAAAAAGTCTGTTAATCATGCATTACTTTTCGGTAAGTGTGTCGTTGAATTAGAAATGTAACTGAAGATTAGTAATTATAAAACTTGTTTGTTTTTTTTTAATTTCGCGCAAAGCTTCACAAAGGCTATCCGCGCTAGCCGTCCCTAATTTAGCAGTGTAAGACTAGAGGGAGGGCAATTAGTCATCACCACCCACCGCCAACTCTTGGGTTACTCTTTTATCAACGAATAGTGGGATTGACTGTCACATTATAACGTCCCAACGGCTGAAAGGGCGACTATATTTGGTGCGACGGGGATTCGAACTCGCGACCCTCGTATTACGAGCCGAGTGCCTTAACCACTTGGCCATGCTGGTGGGCCTTATAAAACTTCGAGTCTCCCGAGGGTACAGCGGTAAGTCTACGGATCTATAATTGTAAAATCACGGGTTCTATGGACTCGGCAGATAGCCCGATGTGGCTTTACTATAAGAAAACACATACATTCACATACAAAACTTCGTCCACTTATACAAATTTTTAACAACAACAACAAAACGACATTATTAATTGCTACCATTCGAAATATTTCTTACTGAAGACACATTTATATAACGAATACATTTTTCCTCTTTATTCATTGATCAAAATAATAACTCAGTAAACACTGAAGGATGATAGCAAAAAATAAAAGGTATTTGTGTTCGTTTTTGTACAACCATCCATAAAGTTTTATTGTTTATATTTTGAATATAATTCCACAACGCGCGATCTCCAGATCTCGCGAATTCAGTGATCTTATCTACTACTGTCCTATTTATTGACATATTGTTTGTTTGTTTGAAGTTAGGCACAAAGCTTAACAATGAGCTACCTGTGCTCTGCTCACCACGGGTATCGAAACACGGTTCTAGCCCACAGATATGCCGTTGTGCTATTGGGGTCAATCACCGTTAAGGAAAAGATAAACAACGTTTAATACATGGCCCGTATTAACTTGGAGGAACAACAACAACGAAAGACATGAAATTATGCTTTTGAAACGTGTTTTCTACTGATGTTCTAAACAGACATTTGTATGAGCAAACACAAAATAAAACAAGAACTTTTAAATCTTTGTGTGTAACCACTTTCATAACTTCTTCAATTTTTTAATTAATGCGAAATTTGACCAACATTTTTAGGTTGATATGTGTAACCATTTTTATGACTTCCTAAATTCAAACCTAACGCAGAATCCGACCAAAATTGTTGGGCTGCTCTGTGTGTGTGTATAACCATTTTTGTGACTTCCTAAATTCAAAACAAACAACACGAAATATGACCAAACTTTTTAAACAAGTATTTATCAATTTTCATAACTCTCGTCAATTGTCACAATACGAGCAATATTCTGGTAAATTCCACTTTCCGCCCTACTCGAATTTCTCCTAAGTAATACAACTTACAAAATCGTTTGTATAATATCACACCTTTCTTCTTAACAAACAAACCAGTTCAACAAGATTCCAACACTTGCAGATTCTTCAGGAATCGTTACTACTGTCCAACCTACCCTGACGTGACGGATGACCTTAAACCACATGTCAGTGCGAATCTGCATAAAACTTAACACGTGCGACAATAGAAGGAAATTATACCCTTATCAGACGTAGTTCTATAATTATCAAGAGAGTAATAGTAAAATCACTTGCGCTTGTTTAAAATTAAGTTTCTTTCGTTATATTGGTACAGTGTAAAATTAAAAACATCAACAAAGCCTTTCAGGCAATGTGTATATTCGCAGTAAAGTTATTTTAATTAAAACTGATTTTACTAGTTGTCTTAACCCTGATTTTAACGAGTAGTTGTAAAATCGTGGGGGTTCACCTATTACATCATACTGAGTAATTTGATGTTTTGAGACAACTTGAGTGGGTAATGAACAAAACGACTTTAAATGTACGATGTTTCGACAAGACTACGTCATCCTCAGGTAGAAGAAATTTACACACACACAATGGAACAAAGGTCACATGACAAGAGACTGTTTCACAGCCTAGTAGTGCTAATTTTATGTTGTTACCAAACAGTGTAAATAAATTAGCAGTAAAAAGTATGGAGTCATTAATTTTCCCTGCAAAACACACACAGACCTCAACAGAAATCGATCGGGTTGATTTCAACAACGTTGGTATTTCTGTTTAAGCCTATGTATAGCGCAGATAGCCTTCTTGCAGCTTTGCGCGAAATTCAAAACAAACTAAACTGATCCTGTGTATAATTCATGGTCCCTACAACCAATAATTAAGATTCCACAAGCAATCGCTTATTACCGTGTTAAACTAGATCAATTCAATATAAATCAGCAAACCGAGATAAATAACGTTATCTGATTGGTTGTTACCAGTGCTTGTTTATTTCTTTGTTTCTGAATTTCGCGCAAAGCTACACGAGAGCTATCTGCGCTAGCCGTCCCTAATTTAGCAGTGTAAGACTAGAGGGAAGGCAGCTGGTAATAACCACCCACCGCTAACTCTTGGGCCACTCTTTTACCAACGAATAGTGGGATTGAACGTCACATTATAACGTCCCCACGGCTGAAAAAGCGAGCATGTTTGGTGCGACGGGGATTCGAACCCGCGACTCTCAGATTACGAGTCGACTGCCTTAACCAGCTGGCCATGCCGGGCCTCTTTCAGTGCATAAAGAAAACTTCCAACTTTTATGACAGCTTAAAAAGTGTTGAAATAGGAATTTAATAACAAAATATAATCGGTCATGAAAATGTAATTAATAATATTACAGCTGCGAAATAAATTTATATTAATGTTACCTAATTTAACATCTTTACATGCGGTATCAGGGGAAGTACATTTATGCTTTCAATTCATAAACTCAATCGGAATTTTAGTTCCAACCAAGTGTTAAACTTTTATAACAATATCAGTAAGATTCACCACAACGCCTTCTCGGTGAGCTTGAGATTGTTAAAAATGGTGCAACATCTACAAGTTCGTATATAAAAATAATACTATTAACCTACTTTTATTATGATTGCAGTCACCTCAAAATGGTTGTTTCTCTTGCGGTTGTAAAAAGAAAAAGAAAGGACAAAACACAAACGCAAATAGAACAACGTAAGGAACCCAACAACAGCCGGCAGATGGCGAACTAAAGATCGCTTGAGAACGAACACACGATTTTGGATCAAAAACAACGTAAAACAGCAGAGTAGAAAATGTGGTCGCAGTAAACACGGTATTGCAAAAAGAAAAAATACAACAACAATGCTACACGTTTATCACTTAAGGTATCACGATTAGCACTTAAAAAATACCAACAACAATACAAAGCATTACTGACAAAGTTAACAGATGCGTTCTTCTAAATTTAAATAAGAAATATAATATACATACCAGATTAACTACCAGTTAACTTACAAAAAGCCAAAGTAACTCACATTGTTAGTTAAGCACAAAATACCATATGCGCTATCTTTTCGGTAACCGCCAAAATTCGTTTTTTTTTTTCTCTTATAAGCCCTTAGATTTCCCGCAGACATTTTTAGTAACAAGTTTTTGTGCAACGTCGTAATCAAAGTCCGTGTTTGATTCAATACGCATATATATTTATGCATAATAAAAGAAACGGTAAAATACACGGAACGACTTGAATTTATTGTACTTTTTTAACAAAGTTAAACAAAAAAGTAGGCACGAAATATCCCTCAGTTCAAGGGTTTGAATATATTCCTGTCCTAACATCAGCTTTCCTAAAGATGTTGTCGTTAATGTGTAATGATAATCAATTATAAGCAAAACAGGTTTGTACTATCTTTAACGTGTGTGCCAGTTCTTGTTTTGTCTAAAACTATTTTCTGACAATACGAAAAATTCGTTTTGTTTTCCACTGGATAACTGTCGTTATGAAAACCTAATTTCAAAGGCTCGTGTAACCAGATGTTTCGTGCCGCTGAACGTTAAACCTTGGCAATTCTTTTTTATTTTGTCGAACGACGAAAATTCTTCCCCGCAAAGCTACTCTAGGGTTTATCTGTACTAAGACTAGATGGTCGGCAGTTAGTCATCACCACCCACCGCCAACTCTTGGGCTACTCTTTTACCAACGAATAGTGGGACTGATCATAACGTTATAATGCCCCAACGGCTGTAATTGTAATTTAGCCGCGACTCTCGGATTACGAGTCGAGTGCCTTAACCACCTAACACTACATTTATCAATCACGTTGACAAGTACACCGAATACGAGCTGCATGCTACCAGGTATTAACACATCACAGCTCACGAGAACCATGTCTTGATGCATTGTATTTTGTGAATCCATTTAAAGAAAAAATAATTTCTTTTAAAAAGCTAAAAACTGGCAACTTTCATGTTGTATCGGTAACTATGTAAACGATCAATAAGTTACAAATAAACAAGTATGACTGGAATATTTTAGACCAAACTAAAAAAGAGGGCGCTGGTGACTAGCCATAAATTATAATTTAAACTTTATACTTACTGATCGTGCAATCGTTTAAGTGTTATTCACCGGTCTTTTTTTCATATGTTTAAGCTTCTAATAAAATTCTTTAACCGTGTAATAACTAAATTACCTGTGTGTGTGTGTGTGTTTTTTTTTTATCGATTAACTACATGGAAGTATTTAGGTTGTTGAAGCGTGTCCTTATGTATAAACATTTGATATAACTATAAGGAAGTTAACTACTGGCAATGTCTAGCCTATTGGTACAGAACAAGTTTTTCAGCTTTGCAAAAAAACAAACAACAAAACAACTCACATTTTCATTTGTAAGAAACGCGTACTTTGATTTCCCATTCACGGGACAACCTTAGAAACATTCTTATTTAACTGGAACAAGAAAGACTATATACTTTAACCCTGCATAACTAAACGTATTCAAATACGCACTTAAAACAAAACCTCAAAAAATAGTTACACGAACGAAAACTTTTCCATTCTGCATTTTATGATATTTTGGTGTTTAGAGGTCTCGCTTAGAGTGATTTTTCTGTTTAGTTAATTTAATAAACTGGTAAAATAATCCATATTCAACCAGCCCCTCAATCTTTTCCCATGGGAAATACATATTTAGCACAAATTTGAAAGGTGTATTTGAAGCAGATAGTGTCATGTGTGTAATACACTAACAAATTCAATTTTGCGTCTTACGCTCTACTATAAGCCCCTTTTAACAATAAAAAAATCAATAAAAGATTCTATTTCCTAACTATCCTAGCTAAAAGCCAATACTTTATGTTAAAGTGCGATTATCAACTGGCTACACAAATATAAATGAGGTATGCTGAAGTTATACGGCGTTTCCTTTCCAAAAATTATAGATTCGCTACTGATATTGTAATCATACTATAATGGAACTCCTGCTTGTATGATACTGGAAAAACTTTTTTTATTACACTACGTTCAACTCCTAATTTCGCGAAATTTTTATACTGTTTGCATGTAGATTTGCAATAGGGGTAATAATTTTCCTGTTTCGCCTCCGTTCCCTGTATGAAGGTCTAGGCATGACGTTACGAATAGTCACACACGGATCTAATGCATTGGCACTATCTGTATAAATATAATAGTACTGTCTGTTGTATTTCCATGTAAATACTTAACAGGGTGTGGATAAATCTTTACCAAAATTGGCATGGAGGTTCATTAGGTCCATGGAGAAATACACAAAAATTTCAAATTTTGTATATTGCAGCTTTACGAGTGTTTTTGCGGTTTTTGTTTTTACCACTACTTCACCCCTGTTGATGGATCTTCACCAAATTTGGCATGTAGGTTTGTTGGGTTCATGAGGAGATACACGCAAATTTATGGTTTCATATTTTGTGCTTTGCCGTTTTTATGGGCATTCCGAGGTTTTCTAAAATTATATATAAAGGAAACAACTTTTCATGTCCTAATATAACCTTTCATTAATCATGAATTAGCATAACTTCTGTCCAAAGTACCGGCACCCCTAGCTAATGTGCATACATATACATTACTCTAAAAACACACACACAAATTCAAGAAAAAGTATAGCTAACCTTCTAACCACGCATCAACATGCCAAAATAAACCTATGATTTTTAAAATCAAACCCAAATTTGTTTTCCTTTATGCTTATATCTTTATAATAGGGCATGATTAATATGTTCCAATAAATGTGATATTTATTCATTTAAGAAGTTCTGAATATCTTTTCATTTTGTAGCTAACAAAACATTATTGCACATATAAATAATTTATCATGTTTTTTTGAAAATCAGTTCTAAATTAATTTTTAGCCAACAGTACTCTTTTTAGAGTTATAAGTAAGGTAAGGTGCTTAACTCCATTCCAGGTGTTTTATATTACACATATGAAAGTGTTTAGTACCAATGTGGTACTCCAACAATTGAATGCAAAAAGCAAATAATTTAAATCTGATTTATTATTTCACTCAAAGTAAACCTATTTGGTGTCTTTTTGTTTTTCAATATAATAATATAACAAATACAGGGTGTCCCAAAATAACGTTTACACTCTTTGACTGTGTATAGCTAATAAACCGTTTCATTTGTTTCACATTTGACTTGTGTTCAAGAACGGCAGATAATCAGCTTACAATCGAGCACAAAATATTCATTCTCAAAACTTTTTGGAAAGTCGAAAACAAAGCTGAAGTGCAAAGACGTTTTACTAGAAAGTTCCATATACATGCGCCATCTCGCCCTAGCATTTCACGCATCATCGCCAAGTTTGATGAACATGAAACTCTTCACCATATGAGAAAATGTCGCTCCGGTCGAAAAAGATCATCAACAAGCCCAACAAGAGAGCAAGAGGTCATTGATAATGTTCTGAATTCTCCAAGAACATCAATGCGCCAACTGTCTCGTGAAACAGGTATCCCTAAATCCAGCGTTCCCAATTCAAAAGTTTCATCCCATCGCTTGTTCACGCTCTGAATGAAGATGACCCTGATCGAAGGGTTTAGTTCTGTGAATGGTATCTTGCTAGATGTGCAGGCGATGATGAATTTCCACTCAAAATTGTTTGGAGTGACGAAGCAACGTTTAAGCTGAATGGCTCAATAAATCAACACAACTGCACCTACTGGGCAACAGAAAATCCACATGTTACAGAGGAACATCACTTGAATTTTCCTGGAGTGACTGTGTGGTGTGGTCTGTCCGCTAGGGGACTCATAGGACCATTCTTTTTCCAAGACACCGTAACAGGATTGAATTATCTCAATATGCTACACGAGTTTGCCATGCCATGTTTCCAAAAACAATTTGGAGAAGAAGAGTGTTTTTTCCAGCAGGATGGCACTCCACCCCACTTCCATCACGACGTGAGAGCTTATCTGGATGCATCTATGCCAGACAGATGGATTGGACAAAGAGAAAGTGTAGAATTTCCTATCACCAGATTTGACACCCATGGATTTCTTTTTGTGGGGGTTTCTGAAAGACAAAGTTTACAGCACAAAAAGGGCAACAATTGACGAATTGAGAGTTGCAATTGAAGAACAATGTGCTTTAATACCAGATGAGATGGTGTTTGATGTGTGCACTTCCATTTCTTCCCGTTATGAGATATGTCTGGAGCAGAACGGATTTCAGTTTGAACACCTGAAGTGAAGCAAGCAAATTGTGACAGTTTACAATTTCAACCAAGAAGAGTTTTCCTTGGGAAGAATTTTATTTGTTATTTTTTCTCTTGCTTTCAATATTAAATCTTTAAATAAATCCTTTGGCTATCATATGTATCTTGTTTCATTGTTAAAATCAATAAACAAGGCAAGTTATAATGATCCAAAGAGTGTAAACGTTATTTTGGAACACCCTGTAATTGTAATAGTATAACTAAATATGTAAATAAGGCACAGATCTTTAGCTATTTAAATAGGTCCTCTTACAATTATTTGCACACTTCACAAATGTAACTTGTTTATAAAGAAGACAAGATTCTGTTAAGACTTATTAAGGAATTTTGTATTTGTTAAAAAATTAGATGGGGGTTATTAAAGAAGTTCATTCTCAGAGAATATGTTTCTTTAACTTATTTTACTTCTTCTGCATATATATGAAACCAACATGTAAATTCAGTACTCATAATGAAAGGAATCCATTAAGGTTTTACAGTGATGAAAGTAAAAAAACAAAAAAGAGGTACCAGTTAATGCCAAAATAACAGTAATTCTACATCATTACTGACTGAGAGATTGACAAACCTATGGCTAAAGCAAGTTTATGTTCAAAGTGACAAATTAATTTATCCATCAATCAGCACTTTTTACACCAATATAAATTCACGGTTTCACTTTCTAACATAAAGTTGACATCATTAAGGTAAAAATGTTTCTAAGATCCAGAATTCCCTTGGTAAACTTAAACTCACTGGTTTTAAAGACAATGTAGTCAAGTAGCCTTGAAAAGCTCCTAGTAATATAGCATAAGGTTAATTTCCAGTATATGCTTTCTCAATAAATTTCGCTATTACTACTTGCCACTAGATTGGTACAAACTTGTATGATCATATACTGAAAAAAGAAACACTTTCTGATAATACTAAGCACAAAGAGATGAGTTCAATAGCAAATCCTAAACTGTAGCAGTTTTCAATCACAACATACCTGTAAACTTTAATACTGACAAAAAACAGTTTATTAGTTTTGTCCTGATTACACATATTTTTATAGTTTAGCAATTTTCTCCCTGAAGCCTTCAGCATATGACAGCAACTGAACAAAATACATTTAATTAATTAATAATCACACTAAATATAAGTGGCCTAATGATAATATTGTCTCATGATACATTAATTATAATCATACTCTGCTAACTTAGAAGAGGCATTCACATCTGAAGATTAAAATAAATATTATTACACTATACTAAAAATCTAAAGGTTTATGTCAAGACAACAGAAAAATAGAGGGGCGAAGTGTTTGGCCACAAGATAGCAGTAGCGAGATTGGTTGATCATATTTCATGCATACAAAATAATTAAACAGAAAACGAGAGCTACACAGAAGATTTATTAACAATTAAACCTGGGTATAACTTAAAATTGGAATCTTTCCTGTTTGGCCATTTGTCAAGTTAATCTAGTTACTCATAATCTGCCCATCCTGACAGGATCTCACCAGACGAGATAAAAAAATAAATGACCTTGGGCTTCATTTGTACCAGTGAGAGCAGTCTCAGAAGCTACCAACTTAAACATCAGACAGGGAATTCCTGTTTGTCATTAAAGGCAGATGTTCCTACGATTTGATCCATTTTTATAGTTCTTTCAGTTCTGAATGAAAAATTTTTTTTGCTTTATATTTTGAATATTTGGCAGATAACATCATTTGCAGGATCGTACTCAAGCATGATGTGTCATGCATCACGTCTACATACGTAGGGCCCTAAGGCATGTTAACATGAAGAAGTACAGAATCTGGCAGTAAAAGCAATTACATGTAATCACCTGCCTAACCAACATAATATTAAAAAAAATGTCCAAAGACAAAAGCTAGAAAACTCTGAAATGAAACAAAAAATAAATTTTGGATCATTTTAAACAGCATTAAATTTGACAATTGCAGGTTATTATAACCTTAGTCCTGCTGGAAAGAAAAACAACCAAAGCCCCTAGGAATCAGTCATCAGATATTTTAGTGTCAGTTGAAGTTTTACATGTGAAGGAGATTTGGTTTAGTTTCAAGCTTAATTATACAATATAATAAACATATTTCCAATTGGAAAACAACATCTGATTAGTCTTTTTACATAGTTATTGCAAGTGGAACAGGCATTACAAAAAACAAACTTCCTAGTCCTTAAATGCCAGGAGATATTTGGATGCTACAGAATTAAATCTTACTAGGACAGTAATCTAGGTTTTTCTGATAACCCATTTTGCTGAACAGTAGAAAGCCTACTTATATAACTTTTATAAGTGAGAGTTTAAATAAGATAACATAATTCTATGAAGGAGTGTACAATTTCTAAATGAATCTGAATAATATAGCTTACATTTTCAAAAAGAATGTACACCTAAGCCTCATACATGCTACTGTATGAATTATCTTATAAAGAACGAAAATATATTTATCCACCTATTAATTTTCATAAGTTACTTATTTTTCTAACCAATAAAAAAAAATCTAAACAGCAAATTTTCAATTGCTTAGTTCTCCTACAAGTGATAAAATTAGAATTTCATGCAACTATCCAAAAAACAAATTTTAAAATATTTAACGTACACCATTAATACTGTTATAGCATTACCATTTTTGGCACAAATGTTGAATGCCTAAAGCACAGATGTATCTTCAACTATAAATGAGTACTTGTGAAAGGAATAGATCTTTGTTTTTGTCACATTTTGTGTAGTCTCCAAATGCAGTCTTATATTAACATCTACTGTAGTAAAATTGAAACCAAAGTCTTTAACTCACGTTAAATAATGGTGCTTCTAAAGACAAGTTCTTGTTGCTTCTGCTGCCAGAAGTATCAATATCTGAAAGGCTTGTTCCTCCCACTCTACCAACCTTGTAAAGTCGTCCTTCTTGAAGCAGTCGACCACTAGCCAGAGCTCTTTTGACAGCAAACCTCAGCTGTTTTCGGAGGTCTAACTCTGAATAGTTGTCAACTGTGTAAATCTGCTTCACGTGCTTTTCTATGGACCATAAAGTTGACCCACCAGGATCTCCCAGATCTCTGATTACTTTTTGTAGTAATTTCACCAGATCTGTTGCCTTTGTTATCCTTTTAGAAGGGGTTTTCACTTGAGAACTTCCTGCTGGGTCTTTATAAGAGCACAATCCTTTGTTATACACCTATTAAAAAAATAATAACTTGAAATAAAACAGAATGTCATACTGATATTATACACGAAAGTTACATTACAAATTACCTTTTGGCACCAAAGGTGGATGGATGCTATGTCTTCATCCGTGTGTGTGTGTGTGTGTGTGTGCATGCATGCACACACATTTGTGAGATTTCTCAAAAACAACTGAATGGATTTGGACAAAAGTTGGCATACACTTGAACTATGACCCAGCATGGACAGATTAGATTTCGGAGGATTAAGGCCAAACATCATTGTCACAAGATCCAAACAATCGCTATCTGTTAATATAAGGTTCTATTTCTCACACTACAATTCAGTCAAATATTAATTAGATTCTGATGAAACTTGGAGGACATATGTAGAATATTATTCCTCATTGTCCTGCCAAAAATGGTCCATGTGTGTTGATAACGACAGACATACAGACAAGATGAATACTTAGTACTAGATTTATGCATTCTGTGGAGTGCCCCTAGTTACAAATGTTTTACATGTCCTATTACTAAGATATCAAACAAGTGTACATGCCTACGATGAGCACATTTTCTGTTTAAATCTTATTCTCATTATCCATGAAATAAAATTAAATCTGGGTACATAATCTATACAGGTTGGTAATCAAAGGGTTAAAGAAAAAGTTACAAAAGGCAGCAACAAGAAGAGGTTTCTTGACTTCAACATTTCATTGTCTTACATTAGTTGTTTACATTAAATTTACATTTGGATGCATTCTTCAATAAAGTTACATGCTGTCAAATTTCAACCCAAAGGATAAAAGTATTAGAATGAGTCAAGTGACAAATGGCTATTCAATCACACAGATAGCACCAGGTTAAATAATACGTCATCACTCTCTTACACACATACAAACACTGAAAGCAAAGGAATTTAAATCAGTTCAAAGGACGTTATCAGCCAACTATAAGTCAAATCTGAGTTTGTAACTGTTCAGAAATAATTTGGCAGATGAGGTTAGTAGTTGGATCCCAAACCATAAATGCATTATTCTAAACTTTTATTTCAAACATCCCTATTCAACTGCTGAAATAAAGCTTATAGGAAAATTATTGGCTCCTAATAATAAATACTTTCAGTTCTACAGCAAACCAAAAACAAGTCAACAGATTTCTAATCCTCTTGTTAAAATTACTGATAAATTACAGTAGTACAAAAAATCTCCACATTACCTTAAGCACTGTGCCCTCAACAACAGCCAATTCCAACTGTTCCACAATAAAGTCTCGGCTTACTTTGTTATTCTGTCGAACAGCACTGCAGATCCTATCAATGGAAGGTCGTTGCTTCTGATACTTGATTTTATTTATAGCTTCTAGTATCCATCTTGTAGGATTTGATTGTACATGCCCAGAATCACCATTACCTCCCATATTACCATCACTTATTGCTTCAACGTCCTTCATGATGATGAGCAAGTCAAATGCACTGTTCTACAAGCCATCTTTTTCTGTAGTACTATAGTCTGAAGTATTTCTACAGTCAGTACTGCAAGTTAAAACAGTCCTTTAACCAACATCCATTTTCAAAAGTAGGACAGGATATATGTAGCAAAAATCCAAATGACTTACTCCAACAGAACACTGAGTTAAAGACCTACAGTAAACTGTCTTTCTGAAATAGTTAAAGAAAAAACTCTTGTATTATGTTAACTAATACCACAATTTGGATCTATATGTGAAACTAATATAAACAAGTGTAAAACTATAGCTTCATTTTTAATTACAGCAACATACCCCCATAATATTACTACAATACATATATCTGTAAAACCAAAATCACTACATTAAATCTCATTTTACCAGCAATCCTGACTTTTACACTTTTGTTTGGTTCATAACTATTAAACTCAAACTGAAATAAATGTCCTATTGCAACAGTCAGATTAAGTTGTTTAGGACTCCAATCTTCATAATAAAAGACTGAGTAAAGAGTCCAGTTAGAATATAGTTTTCTAAACTTATTATATAAAGTCTTATATTTGTAATACGTTTCTTTAAAAAACATCACCGACTCACTTAAAATTAAAATCTAATTGCTATATACAACACTACACACCTTTCTTCTTTCCCTATACTTAATGACCAAACCAAAATATAATTGATCAAAAACTAAAGCTGAACAATTATTGGGTCATTGATTTTCTACAGCATTCAATAAAATGGTTATTTTTATTGGCTTAGTTTTAAAAAATCATACCCCAATATTCAGGGTACTAAATCAACAAGCAATGACCAATTCAAATGTACACAAATCTTAAAACTTCATAATATTAAAAGACCATTAAATCTGCATATTATAATTTTACAGAAATGACTGAAGCTTGAAGAACTTGATTTCCATTGTTATTAATATAACATATTGATTAGGGACATTAATGGACCTATTGGTCCAACCTGGCTATCCCATCTTCTAAACTGTTAAATAAAAAATAAAGAAAACCCCTCAAAGTTAGCCCTTATTACTCATATACTTATCAAGTTTCTTTTAAATTCACTTACATTTACTGCCTCTACAACACCAGAAGGACACCCATTCCAAAGGTCAACAATCCTGTTAAAATATAAAACTCTTTCAGTTGCAGCTGGCATCTATCCTGCCAACATCTATGTTTATGTCCCATAGTCCTACCGTCAAGTATGAAAAAGGTTGATGCATTAACACTATCAATTCCCTTAACAATCTTTAAACACCTCAATTAGTTCCTCTCTAATTCATTTTATCAAGAGAAAAAACTGTTTCAGAGATCTTAACCTTTCCTTGTAGGACAACCCCTCTATCCTAAACACTATTTTAGCAGTTTAAATACAAGACAACTTGGCAACCTACTTGAAAAGTTACAAAACACTTGCTTATGCTGCAGTTTAAAACTAATAATATCAACATTTCTTTAAATAAAATGTCTTTCTGTTTGGTTTTTTAGCTGTATATTTTAAACATATTTTTACAATTTTATTATAATTTTTAAATGAAAAAAACAAACATACTTCTAGTTTAGACCTAAATATACAAGAGCATTTACTAGATGTTTGTTATACTAGCATATACACTAACAGTTGTCTAATATAATAGTTACCACTACTTCATAACATTTGGACATCTCTCTGTATCTTACAATTTAATAATTCATTACCTTAAGTGTGTCTGACCTGCTCTGTGATCAAGTGCATAACAGACATATTTAATAATACTAAATTACTTGTGTAAATTGTCTGAATGGAATATAGGGTGAAACATGAAATAACTGCATTATGTCAAATCCATTACTAATTATAATATCAATAAAGGATTAATAAACAATACAATTTTACACTATTATATACAAAATACATAAATACAGAATTTACTATATAATCCAGTTTGAAGTTATTTTATTTAGTACAGCAACAAAAGTAAAAAAAAAAAAAAACTTTCACTTTTTTTTCTAGTAGCAAAATTCTATGCATTATTTCAAACTATAATAATTTTTAAATAAAAGTCAACAAAAATATGTTGAATTATACATTTCAAATTATTTATTAGAAAATGACTGTGTATGTGTGTGCTCCAAAATTCGATTTACTCTCAATATCACGTGTAGAACTAAAAAAAATATTTTATTAAACACACTTAAGTTATAAGATTAAGTAAATAAACATCGCCGTTTTATTATTTTCAATATTCGTCAAATACAACGTTAAGTCTGGTAACGAGTTAATGAATTAACCAAAATGTCAAACAATCTTCAATAAATTATTTCACTAATTTTAGGGCTTTTAATATTCTTTATCATCTCATTAAATTCCACAAATTAACTTCAACAAAGTTTTTCAATAACAAAAATATCTACATAATCTAAAATGGTGAGCAAAAGCGTACTTTGATTTGAGGTTAATTTTTAATCATGTTTGTGCAGATAACCGAGGCGATTTCTATTTACGTTGTTATAACAACTTGTGCTTCTAAATCAGATACAGTAATGAACATAAGCTCTAACACTAGTAACAATCACAAAGCTAACAGTTATAAACTTGTTCTATGCTACTGTATTTTAACTTACCTAAATAGTATCTAAACGAACACATTTAAATCAATAACTGAGTCCGAATGACATAATCTTGCATCTATGTCAGATTTCGAAACAGTTAACACCGAAATTATAATCCCCAGTAGGCCTAACTAATATTCTCCCGAGGGACGGTGTTGGAGCCCGCGGTTTCCGGCTAAACGTACACAACCTGCATCGTGAAAATCGTCATTCAAAAAAATTATTACTATTTGAAACTGTCAGCAAAAGATTCCTCTCAATCAAAAAACAACGACTTATAAACAGAACTCAATTTACATATTTTTCCTTTTCATATGCCCATTTCACGCCAGTTATCAGCAACAATCAAGCGTACATTTACGACTGAAAATATTAAAAACCACCTTCTCAAACACACCAAAACAAAATGGCTCGTATTATAAATATGGCTGCTAAGAACGGTCTATGCAATATTCATGTTGGGAGAATTTAAGAACAGCTTCTTTCAAACGGCACGTTTATTTTTCATTTCTAGAATATTTTATTACATAAAAATCCATAATATTCCACATAATAATACATAAAATATATTTCTAATAATATATTACCTAAAATCTCCTATTGTTTTATAACAGTTTATAAACTCATAACATTTAAGAAAGAGAGATGCTACTAGTTTCCTCTGTCTGCATGAATGAGTTACAAGATAGATTGTTATAGCTTACTTCATTGGCTTATTGAATAAAATGCTGGCGTCTGGTTGGTCATCCTTTGCTAAATATGTCACTTTATATGAAAGAAAATATAGATTTTGTTACCCCATCTTTTGACGGTGCTAACAAACATGAGTTAAAGTTGTACGTTAATTGGCTCAACAGTGAAATTCCCAAATGAGTTTTCAATATGTCAAAACTTAAGACCCCTATAATAAAAGCGTATTATACAGGAAAAATAACAATTTTGACGTACCTTATTAGAGTATATAATTTGCGCTCTTTACATTTGAAGATAATTCATGGTTTAAGTGGTAATTTTGTGACTTTCTTATTTTGTTAGATGTATAACAATGGGTATCTAGCACGTGAGTCGTTTTCTAAATATTTTCTGTTGTCGGTTTCTTTTTAATATTTTAATAGGGCCTGGCATGGCCTAGCGCGTTAAGGCGTGCGCTTCGTAATCTGAGAGTCGCGGGTTCGCGCCCGAGTCGTGCCAAACATGCTCGCCCTCCCAGCCGTGGGGGCGTTATAATGTGTCGGTCAATCCCACTATTCGTTGGTAAAAGAGTAGCCCAAGAGTTGGCGGTGGGTGGTGATGACTAGCTGCCTTCCCTCTAGTCTTACACTGCTAAATTAGGGACAGATAGCCCTCAAGTAGCTTTGTGCGAAATTCCAAACACAATTTAATATTTTAATTCATCTTTTTAAAAAAGTTTTTGTTCTACCTGATCTTTCACATCTTAAATTTATATTATCATGATCTCGTATTTACATACAATTTTCTTAATTTTGTATCGTCGTAGCTCCCCGCTAGTACAGTGGTAAGTCTCCGGATTTACAACGCTAAAATCAGGGGTTCGATTTCCCTCAAGGGGCTACGCAGATAGCCCTATGTGGCTTTGCTATAAGAAAAAACACACTGTATCGTCGTTATATTTTAAATTTATTTTCGTTTCGAATCCACTTAACGCTAAACTCTCTCTTTTTAAACTTGTCATCGTAATTTATAACTCACACAAAATATGTAAAAATTTAAAAAACAGCAATTATCATGAACAGATAATAACAAAAAGCCTAGATAATAAAATAAAAGTCATGTTAGACAGCATGAAACAAGCTTGGAAGGTAAAGGAAAATGCAGTACAAAAACTTTTAAAATTGGCGTTGTAGTATGGAATATCACGTAAAGAAAGAACTTTTGGGTTTGCATGCCAAACATGCTGACCACAAAAATCACGTTCGACGCCCTACTTGTTTGTTTTGGTGCAAAATCACTCAGTAGACTATTTTGAGCTATGTTCGTTGCGGGGATCAATGCTCGAACTGAAGTTACCTCTGAACCCTCGGAGGACTGTTCACGAAACTAAAATTAGAGAATACAAGAGCATGTTTGAAATTCAAACGAAATAAAACTAAAATTCAAATATATATATCAAAGTTTAAAAAAAAGAGATACTAGTAAAATCAAATATCAAACAGAGTGTTATCATACTTTAAATTCTCTGACTGACTATTGGGAATTACTGAGAACAAAGGTATTCAATAACACGAGTTATTGCATTCAAATATACTTGTGTATATAGATATGTGTGTGTGCGGAAACTATACTGCACATGACTTGTTATAAATTTGATCTTTTCACGTCTGTGCTGTAATTTTGAGATCAGTTAGGAAAAAATATTATTTTATACTAATTTGTAATGTAATGAAACATCTGTAATACATACTGGAAAAAGAAAATAATAATATTCCATACACACGCGAAAATGTATGCGTGTTTTCTTATAGCAAAGCCACATTGGGCTGTGTGCTCAGCCCACCAAGGGGAATCAAACCCCTGATTTTAGCGTTGTAAATCTGTAGACTTACCGCTGTACTAGCGGGGGACCAAAGTGTGTGTACGAATATGTGTGAATTATTGGTATGAGTTATTACAAATTTTATGATTTGTACATGTAAGCTTAAATATCTTTATTTGACTGTGGGTCTTTAGAAGATTGTTTATCTGGATGCGCCCTCCAGTGGCACAACAATGTGTCCCTGGACTTACAACACTAGAAACTGGGCAGACCACAGATAGCCCACTGTGTAGCTTTATGATTAATGAACACAAACAAACTTCTTCAATTATTTGACATTTACAAATGTTTATATCACGGTACTTAATAATAAGATTATTTTCAATGTTTTCATAATTTAACTTATCCCCTGGTGGTTCAGCGATAATTCTGAGAGCTAAAAACGGGGCTTTAATATCTGTAATTGGCACAGCACTGATCTCTCACTCTGTAACTTTGTTTATGAAAACAAAACCCCTTTAACTTCACATGGTTCTTTCTGCATTGTTTGCTTATACTAACGCAAAGCCACGTAATACGTAATCAATATTCTGTTCATCTCAGGGGACGATTTGTTGTTGTTGTTTGGAATTTCGCACAAAGCTACTCGACGCCGCCCCTAATTTAGCATAAGACTAGAGGAAGGCAGCTAGTCATCACCACCCACCGCCAAGCTACTCTTTTACCAACGAATTGTGATTGACCGTCACATTATAACGCCCTCACGGCTTGTTTGGCGCGACTCGGGCGCGAACCCGCGAACCTCGGATTACGAAGCGCACGCCTTAACGCGCTAGGCCATGCCAGGCCTCTCAGGGACGAACGTCGGATGATAGTTTTGCAAGTATTTACTGGTTTGTTTTTGAATTTCGCTCAAAGCTCCACGAGGGCTATCTGCGCTAGCCCTCCCTAATTTAGCAGTGTAAAACTAGAGGGAAGGCAACTAGTCATCACCATCAACCGCCAACTGTTGGGCTACTCTTTTACCAACGAAGAGTGGGATTGATCGTAACATTATAACACTTTCACGGCTGAAAGGGCGATCATGTTTAATGTCACGGGGATTCGAACCGGGGACCCCATATTACTATTGGGAGTTAACCAACCATCTAACGGTATTCTTTTAAAAGTAATCGCAGCAACATGATAAAAATACTTTGATCTCCAAACGGAATTACTTCGTGGACGTATAGAGAATTTTTTGTTTTTTTCGATAGGAACACAAATTTTCTTCAGATAGATTTCAACAAGTTCAAATTACGATTAAATATTGTAATATCCTACGAAATACAGACAAATCGGTAAACTAGTTTTGATAAATTGTTAACACTCCATATTTAAATTTGCTGGTCACAGATGCTATATATGAGAGAACAGTCATAAGTCTTAGGTGTCTTCTTCAATAACCAGGTTGATATTAATACATAAACATTTGCATCCCACATATTTATGCCAAAAGTCATTTGACAAAAAGTTGATGTGATAAACTTCAAATACTTCCTTACGCCATGTCGCAAAGCTACATGGGGGCTATCAGCACTGGCCGTCCCTAATTTAGCAGTGTAAGACTAGAAGGAAGGCAGCTAGTCATCACCGTCCCACCGTCAACTCTTGGGCTACTCTTTTACCAATGAATAGTGGGATGGATCGTCACATTATAACGCCCCCACGGCTAAAAGAGCGAACATATTTGGTGCGACGGGGATTCGAACCCGCGACCCTTAGATTACGAGTCAAACGCCTTAACCCACCTGGCCATGCCGGGCCTCACTGTTTTGTAACACTTAGCAAAATAATTTGCTTTTATAACGAGAGTCATATTATCAGTATAAAGATTTCATTGGTTTTCGAATTTCCCGCAAAACTATACGAGGGCTATCTGCGCTGGCCGTCCCTAATTTAGCAGTGTTAGACAAGAGGGAAGGTAGCTAATCATCATTACCTACCTCCAAATCTTTTACCAAAGAATAGTGGGAGTAATTGTCACGTTATAAGGTCTCCATGGCGAAAAGGGCGAGCATGTTTGGTATGACGGGAATTCGAACCTGCGATCCTCGCATTATGAGTCGAGCACCCTGACCACTTGGCCATGCCGGGGCCTCAGTATAAAGATATCAACCATTTTTTGACTATACATATATTAAATTAATAACACATAATAGAGGGCCTGTGTTTGAGCCTTGAGGAACTCCACAGCGAATATTTCTGAAAGTATACCTTGAATTGAAGAACAACGTTGTCTGTTTTCAAACAAGATTTTAAGATGTCATACATTTTATCTTGTAGACCATAATGGTTGCATTTAAAAAGTGAAACTGTATTATTAACGCAGTCAAATGTCTTGGCAATGTCTGGGTCACAAAATAAAATCGATTTCTTGGCTTCACAGATAAGCCTTGATAATCTTTCTTTTAAATGTCAACAAACATTTTTAAGTTGATTTGTACTTAAACCAAATAGTGAATTATTTATAACACTATTTTGTGAAAAACAAACAAGCAATAATTATAAAGTATACGTTCATTAACACGAGTAAAGCAGATGAAATACATATCGCCTGATAATGTTCCACTCTATATCTCAGAACGGCTGGTATGGATATTAACACTTTTATTGATAAAAAGAGATACATTTTTATTTCAAGTGGGTTTCTCGTCATCAAGAATGTTCTGCTTTGTTTAGATCTCCACCCTATAAATGGGTACCATTTGGGTAGCTTGAAGTACCTTAGGATTTTCTCTTGTGGTACATACTTCATCTGAAAATACAGTTAAGGGTTCATTTATTGGTTCGCTTGTATATTTCATCATTCCAACCCGATGAAGAAGAGTTTGAAAGTCCACCAATTGCTGTGTGTATTTCAGTCGCTGTTGTTGGTCCAAGACAAATGGATTGAACTATTGATTTATCTTGACACTTGACGTTAATCAGGATGACACCCTGCAGAGTAAAACTGTCGTTAATACTTTTAGTATCTGCAATAAGATAACTCGACTTAATACAAATTTCGTGAGGTTTTGCCTCTACTTTCTTTAGTACCACCAAACTCTTTGTTGATAGTTCGACAAATGTCACTAAAGTTTCTCATTTTGAAAACATTATCAAAATATCTGGCCTTATGGTCATATACTAGATACTAAATGAGGTCTCAAATTCGAAGTATTTATTTTTGGAAGAAATATGACCTGTTTGTTTAGAACGACGATAAAGTCGTTGCTTTCTTTTTATCTTACGTAATAATATCATTGTCGTTTAAATGGTTACGTTTCATTATTTAATGTTGCAACTTGAACAAACGGACAAGTTGCATCAATGTTTTTCGGTTTTTTTAAATGAGGAAAAATCTGAACTGATGACAGGTTCTTTATTCATAAAATGGTTCCTGTTATCAGAACTTAAAGTATAAATGAAATTCTTTTGACTGTCACCATTAATAGCTTTTTTTTTTTTTTTTTTGGCTATAAATTTAGGAGGATTTGACAAGACAGTAAAGGATTAAATTATAATGGTGAGAAACATTACAATAGATCAGCGCCCGGCATGGTCAGGTGGTTAAGGCAGTCGACTCGTAATCTGAGTGTTGCGGTTTCGAATCCCCGTTACACCAAACATGCTCGTACTTTCAGCCGTGTGGGCGTTACAATTTGACGGTCAATCCCACTATTCATTGGTAAAAGAGTAGCCCAAGAGTTGGCAGTGGATGGTGATGACTAGCTGCCTTCCCTCTAGTCTTACACTGCTAAATTAGAATATTTGGTGCGATAGGGATTCAAACCCTCGACCCTCAGATTACGAGCGCCTTAACCACCTGGCCATGCCGGGCCTCTGCATGTTTATCCCATTTAAGGTTATTCTGAATGATAGTTCCAAGAATCCTAGTTGAATCAACCCTGGATAAAGCATTTCCGTTCATTATCAAATCGGAATTAATCTGTTTCCTTGAAACAATCATATATTGTAAAATTATGAATATTTTAAACAAGACAATCATTAACAAGTCAAGTGGCAATACAAAGCAGTTCATCATTCACTGTTTTGTTTGTTTGTTTTTGAATTTCGCGCAAAGCTACACAAGGGCTATCTGCGATAGCCGTCCCTACTTTAGCAGTTTAAGACTAGAGGGAAGGCAGTTAGTCATCACCAATCACTACCAACTCTTAGGCTACTCTTTTATCAACGAATAGTGGAATTTACCGTCACGGCTGAAAGGTGCAAGCATATTTTGTGTGACGGATACCGCCTTTACCAAAAACTGCTGTATAAGTTACCATACAGTGTATTTCTATATTACATGTATTTTGTGACTTTAAATCTATTGGAGTATTTCCTCGAAGAGAAAATATGTTTTACACACATTCCTGTATCTCATTGCGACATAAATTTAGATCATTGTTCAAACTAAAATTTTCCTTTATTAAAAGATCTAATTTCTTTTCCATTTGATTGGCGAACTCTTCCATACAGGCTAAGTAATTACTATCATGTTCGACCAACAAACACACGTTCTTGAAGCACTTAACTGATTCTCACCTTTTATTTCTGTCTGAGATTTTTCTTTGTCCTAGTTGTCAATGTTGTGTCCACCTAGTGGAATGGAACTCCCGATTTTAGCGTTGCAAACCCCTAAGACTTACTGCTGCCCCACCGGGAAACTTCAATGTTGCAAACGTTGATTTTCGCCTTATCAGAAATTAAACACGACGGTTTACTTTCCATTTAAAACACTCCCATTGTCTGTTGAATTTAAACAAAGTACTAAAATCTTGGTATGTAATATTAACACACTTAATATGATACTTTAATCGATATAAGGTATAGGAAATAACAGTATCTTCAGACTGGTGAGGCTCACCAGATGCAACTTTCAAAAAGTAGATTTTACTAATGTTCCTGCCTGTAGCCATCTGTCTTTGATGTACCCTTCAAAGCAAATTAGCAAATTATTTCGACACTATGTAAATTAGTATTATTTCTGTTAACAATATTCGTGAATTTTACTTCCCCTTTATATATTATCCCTTTTTTAGAAAAAATATTTCTTCAATATTTTTTCTTTCCTTGGTATGGAGAGAGAGACACCATACGGTTTTATTAAAACAGATACTTCTAATTGTATGCAAGATCTACCTATGATGATTCAGGAGTGGAACCATTCCACAGTGAATTAAATAAACTAGTCTTAGAGGAAAGCATGACACTACACCACAACGTTAAACGTGAATATTATATTGGGAAATTCTGGGAGATAAAAGCGAATAAAAGGGAAATTTTAAATCTTAATACACAAAAATTCTCACAGTTATAATTAAAGCATGTTGTATTTGATATAAATGGAACAGTACTACGTGTTTTTATTTCACCATAAGTTTATTAACATTTGGATTAACGTCTTATTTCAGTTCCCACAATTCAATTTATTTATTTTTTGTCGTTTAACTTTCGCAGTTTCAATATCCGTTTATAAAACCTTATTGATATTTATACTGGGACTTCTTGCAAGGATAAGCCACTATTGCGAGTGGGGGTTACAAACTTGAATTGTGAAAACAGATTGAGTTGGGTAATGTCACCATTAGTTTGTTTGTAGTTAATTAATTAAGCACAAAGCTACCCAAAGGAAGATATGTTCTCTGTCAACCACGTTTATCAATAATCGGTTTCTAGTGCTGTAAGTCCGCAAACATAGCGCTGTATCACTGGGGAGGGCACCATTATTTCGTCTTGTTTGCTGCCAAACAATCTTTTGACAATACTCTTGGTGACAATAACAAAAACTGCAAAACTCAATAAAACAGTCCAACTTTCTTAGCCGTCCTCTAGTGACTCAGCCATAAGATGATGGGTTATAAATTATAAGATTTATCGCTATAAGAAAAGAGTATAAAAGTGTATGTACAACATTAAGTACACTTAGTTCTAACTTCATCATATCGTTTACTATTACTGAATACATTTTTATTGCATTTCACGAGGTTAGACCGATAAGTATAAACATAGAAACTTGTAAAATATCCCATTTAATACAGATGTCAGTTATATGTATTATAATAGAATTAAAAGAAATTACTTGCGTCTTCCTGTGGGATGCCGAAATAATTTGGAGCTGTAATATAAACATAAAGTTATTAACAAATTAGTAAGTAGGTTTAAACTATCGTATATTCTTCTACAATCGCAATATATGGTTATTGCGCTCCGTTCACAAATTGCGAGTTGCAGGATTGAAACCCGTCGTATAACATGCTCGTCCTTTCACTTGTAGCGGCTTTGTAATGTTAGGGTCAATCCACTATTCACTGATGAAGATTGGACCAACAGTTGACACTTGGTGGTGCCAACTAACTGCCTTCCTTCTAGTCTATCATTTCAGAGTTAGGGATAGCTTTGGACGAAACTGGACAAAAAAGAACGATTTATGTGTGGTAATTTTCTTGGCTTGGTATCGAATCCAAGATCTCTCTGACTTAAAAAGCATGATTTACCACCTGAACTAACAGGTTAACTAACAGGTAAAACGTGAGGTACGTTTTAAATGAGGAACATAAAACAAATAAGTGATGAACAATAAACAGTGCAAAATTACTTTTTGCTTGTGAGCGTTACGTAGACTTAACAATGGCTGAAATTTGCTTTTATTACTTTTATTTCTATACTTCGTATCGTATCACACAAAAACGGGCCCGGTATGGCCAATTGTGTTAAGGCGTTCGACTCGTACTCCTCGCCGTGGGGACGTTATAATGTTACGGTCAATCCCACTATTCGTTGGTGAAAGAGTAGCCCAAGAGTTGGCGGTGGGTGGTGATGACTAGTTGCCTTCCCTCTAGTTTTACACTACTAAATTAGGGACGGCTAGCGCAGATAGCCCTCGAATAGCTTTACGCGAAATTCAAAACAAACAAACACACAAAAACAATAACGACATATAAAGTCATAAAAAGGACGACATAGTTCTATTTCATTCTAATTGTAGGTCTATGTGGAAAATAACTTAACATCATTAACGTATTTAATACTATGGGTTAGATCAAGCACATATAACTACATGTTCCAAACATTATTCAAGTGTATGTTAATACGTTTTCTGAGTTCATACATTAACCCATTGTTTAAGGCTTCGTCATTTCTGGTGATTCCCCATATTACTTCATACCAAGTAATAATGCTTAACATGTTTTTATGTCGTTTTACTCACCGCTTAGTAGCCAAAACCACTTTAGATTTGTGAACAACATTATGGCTTTTGGCCCAAATTACAATTCGGTATTACACGATCAAATGTTTCGTAACCTCTACGTCAAAAAATACTTTTAATTATTTCATTTGGTAAACGGGAAAGAAATGTGTTATACTATCGTATTGATTTAACACCTAATTTTCCTTGTTACAATATTTAACGTTGAAAACTGACCTAATAAAAATTGTCAATTTTAACCAGTAAAATATCTTGGAAACCCAGTAGTAATTACCCATATTAATTTATTGTATTTTTTTTTTGCTCATATGTGTCTGTGAGTCATGTTAATAGGGGTTTTGTTTGTCAAAAAAATTCATGAGCCAACGAATAATTTTGCGAGTTAATTCTAGGAATAAAATGATTTCCACAACCTTGATTCGAAAGTGCCGTTTTGTCGGTGTCCTTAACTTTTTAAAGAAAAGCTACAGTTAACTTTGTCTTGGTGTGAAATCAAACACCGAATTTTCGCCCACTGTTCGAAAACGTGCAGCTAATTCAACTAGTGACTTATTTTCGAAGTATTAAAAGAGAACTAAAGGGACTTCTAAACAAGCAAAAGTTCGAAAATAGTGTTAAATAAATTATGTTACATCAACCAGAAAAGTAACTGGAAGTTATAACGCGTGTTACTTTTTTTATATTGTATTTAATAAGTTAAAGCTGTAAACATATTGCTAACTCCTACTGCTATATTTGCGCCCCCTACAGCGTCACAGTGTTATGTCTACGAACTTAGAACACTAGAAATCGAGTTTCGATCCCCGTGGTGAGCATGGCGTAGATATCTCATTGTGTGGCTTTGTGCTCAACTTTAAGCAAACCAACAACTACAACCTTCTCTTGAGTTTTCATATTAAAAGACGTTGGTTTATGGAATCTCTTTTGTCATACACATCTTGCCGAGGTATATTTTGGCACGTACATTTTTTACATTGGATTGTATAATTTACAGATTAATTAACCCACAGGCCCGGCATGGCCAAGCGCATTAAGGCGTGCGACTCGTAATCTGAGGGTCGCGGGTTCGCATCCGCGTCGCGCCAAACATGCTCGCCCTCCCACCCGTGGGGGCGTTATAATGTGACGGTCAATCCCACTATTCGTTGGTGAAAGAGTAGCCTAAGAGTTGGCGGTAGGTGGTGATGACTAGCTCCCTGCCCTCTAGTCTTACACTGCCAAATTAGGGACGGCTAGCGCAGATAACCATTGTGTGGCTTTGCGCGAAATTCAAACCAAACTAAATTAATTTTGAGTCGATTGACATTATTTATGTTAATCTTGACAAAAAAGGTTTAAGGCACTTGTTGTACCTTTAACTGATCACAGGACGAATGGTCCAAAGATACTGTGTAAACATAAACGGCCCAGATGCAAAGAGTGATTAGCTCAGGGATCTCCAAACGTTTTTGGACAAGGACTGGGAGGTAGATCTTTTTAGGTTCTGTAGGCCGGAGTGGTCACATTAAAATTAAGTAGGAATTCATACATGTTCAGAACACATCACAAATCTAGTTATCAGAATTCATACATGTTCAGAACACATCACAAATCTAGTTATCAGAATTCATACATGTTCAGAACACATCACAAATCTAGTTATCAGAATTCATACATGTTCAGAACACATCACTTATCTACTTATCAGAATGCATACATGTTCAGAACACATCACTTATCTACTTATCAGAATGCATACATGTTCAGAACACATCACTAATTAGTTATCAGAATTCATACATGATCAGAAGACATCACTAATTAGTTATCAGAATTCATACATGATCAGAAGACATCACTAATCTAGTTATCATAAAAGCACATTTTGAAAATAGTTAAGATGCACAATCGTCTTTTTTTTTACATTAGTGAGAAGCATAAAACCGGTGCTTTACTGACAAAATTACATTTAACTGAGGTTTAAAGTTAGTGCATGGACGAGCGCGTAAGGCGTGCGACTCGTAATCCGAGGGTCGCGGGTTCGCGCCCGCGTCGCGCTAAACATGCTCGCCCTCCCAGCCGTGGGGGTGTATAATGTGACGGTCAATCCCACTATTCGTTGGTAAAAGAGTATCCCAAGAGTTGGCGGTGGGTGGTGATGACTATCTGCCTTCCCTTTAGTCTTACACTGCTAAATTAGGGACGGCTAGCACAGATAGCCCTCGAGTAGCTTTGTGCGAAATTCCAAAACAACTCAAAGTTAGTGTTCCCTATCATCAAAACTGATTGCAAATGTTCATCAGATAAGGCTGATCTGTAACTAGATTTCATGTACTTCATCTTTGAAAATGTCTTTTCACAGAAATAGATAGTGATAAAAACTGAAATGAATCGAAGTTAAAAGTTTTTTTTTTTAAATAAACATATTAATCACTTGAAAGGATTTATAAAACGCTTTCAATTTCTCTTTTGTGTATTTGCCCGTCAATATGTCATTGGATTGCAGATCAATCACTTCAATTTGAACTTCAGGTGGCAGTTCATTAATAACACAATCAAGCGGGTTTTGGAAGATCCTTATTTCTGTTGCACTCGCATCAAGATCAGAAAAACGCTCCTTGAACTATAGTTTTAGGTCAGAAAGGATATGTTATGCAATCCTGCGGAGGAATGGAGATCTCGCTTCTTGCTTGAACTTTTCACAACATGGAAAGTGTATGAAGCAATTCTTAATCAACTGGGACTCAAAAGAATTAGTTTTTGCCAAAATGCTTTCACTTGGTATACATGTCGCAGTAAAGCTAATTTCCAAAGCCATTCACTATTTATGAGTGACGGTTGAGGGTGGTTATTTTCATTTTAAAAATTTCAATCTCAGTTCTAAGCTCCAAAAATCTCGACATAATCTTCCCAAAGTTAAGCCACCGAACTGAAGTGTGGTAGAGCAAGTCGGGATATGTTGCTTATATTTCCATCAAATATTCACGTAATTGACGATGGTTGAGTCCATGAGAGTGAATGAAGTTCACTGTTGAAACTACAGGTTTCATGACACATGACAGGTACAGATATTTCTTCACACAGTGGTTTCTGATGAATAAGGCAGTGAAGAACCATAGACTGGGAACAACCTGCACTTCAACAGCTTTGTAAAGGTGCCCAACTAAACCATTTCCTGCACCACAGAATACTTTTACCAGCATCTATTGAAGCACATTTCAGCGGTTGTACTGAATTAGTGATCTTTCGATTTTTCTGAAAATGTCCTAACCCGTGATCGTTCCATGCATACTGTGCACAGAAGCTAATTCTTCAGTCACTTCAAAATTAATGACACCGCGAATAAACAATAACAACTTTGAAGTGTTGGAAACATCTATTGACTTGTCAAGCTCGATGGAAAAACACTCGAACTCTTTGGCCATGTCTTTCAGCTAAGACACAATATTGCTTTCAATGCCCTGGGCTCTGCGAGCAACTGTATTCGCCAAAAGGCTATAGTTTTAAATAAGTCTGCTCTTTCTGGACACGCTTCTTCGGCTGCGTCAATCATATATAATTCAATTAGCATCGGTAACTGGGTTTCCTTGCTTGGCTAACAGGTGTGTTACTCGGAAACTTGTTTTTGTTGCAGCTACATTCCTGGCTTTGTTCCTGTTAAATATAAACTGTTTTGACAATAAGTCACGTTTCAAGGTTTCGAATTTGTCTGTAGCTCTCCCGTGAACTGAGAATAGTTTGACGAGTGTGTGGTTTGGTAATGTATAGGAATGTTGTATTACTTTGTTGACGAGTGTGTGGTTTGGTAATGTATAGGAATGTTGTATTACTTTGGTACTGCAGTATTCTCGTTGCATATTAAGCACAACGCTTTAATACGTGATCAATAACGAAATAGTCCACACTCCAATGTTCTTTAAAAACACGACATTCAGAGTCAACTTTTTTTTTCTTGCCTTGTCTTGACATAGTAACTAGGAATAGATGTGAACTTGAACATAAAGTAAACAGCAGCATTTTCTGACACACGCTAAGGTACAGGGCAGGCGTATTAAAACACGCTGCTTCAAGGCACTGGGATCGATAAGTGAGAGCATGCATTATTAAGTTTGTTTGTATTGAATTTCGCGCAAAGCTACTCTAGGACTATCTGCGTTAGCCGTCCCTAATTTAGCAGTGTAAGACTAGAGCGAAGGCCGGTAGTCATCATCACCCACCGCCAACTCTTGGGCTACTCTTTTACCAAAGAATAGTGGGATTGACCGTCACATTATAACGCCACCACAGCTGAAAGGGTGAAGATGTTTGGTACGACGGACATTCGAACCCGCAACCCTCAGATTACGAGTCGATCGCCTTAACACACCTGCCCATGCCGGGCCTACGTTTTTTGAGTTACTAGATTAAAGTCAGGCCCCTCGTGTCTGCGACTACTTCAAGATCCAGAGGAACTGATAAGAGCTGTAGCGTAAAAATTGTCGATTGTGAAAAATTCGATTACAAAAAGGACACAATGAAGATAACAAATGGTTCTGCAAGAGCAGTGTTTGCAGAGAAAAGTCCTTCCTGCGGATATCTCTGCTGGCTATAGATCAATCAGATAAAGGAATTGATTTCTTCTTTTGGTAAAAGAAACTTTAAATCAACTAGAAGGAAATGCCATGTATTAGTGAAAGGGAATAGAGGTTAAACCAACTACCCGTCAAGTTCAGCAATAGAACTTATCAATTATTCTAAAGACTTTTTGAATTTATCTTATCACTTCAAAATATCAAAACTTTGTCATATAGAATGCAAAAGATAACAAATGATGGAAAGAATCTGAGTTTGTTTGTTTTTTGAATTTCACGTAAAGGTCCACGAGGACTATCTGCGGTAGCCGTCCCTAATTTAGCAGTTTAAGACTAAAGGTAATATAACTAGTCATCTCCACCCGACAACTCTTTGGATACTACTTTACTAACGAATAATGGTATTAATGTTACATTATAATGCTCCCACAGCTGAAACAACGAGCATGTTTGATGTGATGGGGATTCGAACCCGCGACCCTCAGATTAGAAATCCAAAGCACTAACCACCTTACCATGCCGGGTCTACTGTGTCTCATAAATTTTCATATAGAGCATTTGCAAAATTTATCAGTTGTCTTATGTTGTTTGACCAAAAGGCTAGAAAGGCTGTGTACTATGCTTCTGGGGTTTTCTATGATAATGTGGAGTTTTGTAAACAAATAGTTGATACCATTCATAATCAAAATGTCACATTACGTTAAGACCTCTGGAAGTGATTAAGCATTTTCTCAAATAAGAGTTTGACTATCGTACTGGCGTACACAACTGCACAATACTGATTACAGTTTGAGTAGCAGTTAAAATGGTAGTTTTTTGTGGATTTTGAGACTATTATCAAACTCCTTTATTATTGTCCATTAAAAAAAAGAGTTGATCACCATCCTCTTGTAGATGACTGCAGGTTGATGGTCAAGTTGAACATGAGCCACCGAGCGAGAGTAAAAAAAACCAAAAAACATCGGTATTGTACCTCTCAAATACATGAAACTCTTCAAGTAGATGAGACCTTTTTGGTAGTAGACTAGAAGGTAAAATAAGCCATTATGCTTTCGATAGATTGTTTGTTTGGTTTGTTTTGAATTTCACGCAAAGTTACTCGAGAGCTATCTGCGCTAGCCGTCCCTAATTTAGCAGTGCAAGACTAAAAGGAAGGCAGCTAGTCATCACAATCTACCACCAACTTTTGGGCTACTTTTTACCAAAGAATAACGGGATTGACCGTCACATTATAACGCCACCATGGCTGAAAGGGCAAGCATATTTGGTGTGACGGAGATACGAACCCGCGACCCTCAGATTACGAGTCGAACGCCTTAACCCACCTGGCCATGCCGGGTCTCTTTCGATAGAAGACACTTGAACATTACGGAAAGAAAGGTATGTAATGGAATGGAACCATGAACCATGGGATATACAAGAAGTGAGTGAAGACTTACGAATGATGTGGATGAAAAAGGAGACGGAGATGATGCTCACGGATATTCAATTATCTGTTATAAGCACATACTATTTGGGATTCAAAGCAGGACAAGTTGGCAACTCTTTCACTTTATGAGAGTATTATGACATGGATGACCCATAATTCATATCATATTACAAAACAGTTACGTCCAGTCAAATAATACAAAACGTTACCAGAATGGAATGCTATTATTAGGTATGCTTTTATTTCATGGAAATCAAAATGTTTAAATGAAACATTTTGTGCATACTGAGACCTGGGATGATAAAGAATGCGTGTTACACATTTTGTTGTTGCAATGAATGCAGTTATAGGTTTTGTGAATATAGGGTGAAAAGTAATCTCCCCAAATGAACAATTTTATACATAGCAGAATGATGGTGGTTTGATAAGCACTGGAGTTTTCATTTTTACGTTGCAGCGTGGAAAGAGCAAAAATTCTTCAGATAATGAAGAAACTGCAGAAGAAGAAGAAGAAGATGTCGTGGTAAAAGATGAAAATGAAAAACAGTGGTTTATGAGGTGTATGAGGATGTATTTACCTCAAGTCATGAAGTTCACATTTGTGAATCACTGACTTTCTGTAGCTTTGTTCATGCACCAAATTCAATAAGAATTGAATACCAGTAGCGTGGAAATAATAAACGGAAGAAGATATAGAAGATAGATGTTCTCAACAGTTTTTAAAATGATGATGTACATGATGAAACTGTCTGCTAAGTATGTCAGCATCGCTTTCTGCCAATAAAAACAAAGGAAAGGTAGAAATCCTAAGGTGCTAGGAGAAACAAAGATATAGCAACTTTCCATAAGGATGCAGTATAGTTGGTTGATACTGCTTGTGTCGAATTTATTGATACGAAGCACGATTCTTCAAGTTGTTAGGAATTTGAAAGCCATTTACAATCAGTCGTGTTCGTTGCACTGAAATAGGACAATATGAATGATTTTACGCCTGAAGAGTTTAATGTTGGTTGGATGCAACGCCCTAGGTGTGGTAAAAATACACACTGAATCTTTCAAAACAAAAATGAGGAAAATATATTGAAGCTTTCAAAACAAAAATTGAGGCTATCTTTATGGAAGTTGTGGTAGATAAAATAAACAAATTAGGGTCTGGGTGAATACTTAAGATACTTTGTACCTTGTTTCCAGATACTCAACCTTCCAGATGAGACAGACGTGCGGCAGCATGCTACCATTTTGAATAAAATTTCAAAAGCATGGCACGTGTAGTATTGTCCCAAGAGGCATTTAGAATTCATTTGCATCAACGATCAAGTATCTTGTACCTGAAGTCAGGTTCAAGATTACCTCGATGGTGGGATTGGTAACATTTCAAATATGAGTTTGTTTTGAATTTCGCACAAAGCTACACAAGGGCTATCTGCGCTAGCTGTCCCTAATTTAGCAGTGTAAAACTAGAGGAAATGCAGCTAGTCATCACCATCCACTGCCAACTCTTGGGCTTCTTTTACCAACGAACAGTGGAATTGACTGTAACATTATAACGTCCTCACAGCTGAAAGGGTGAGCATGTTTGGTGTGACGGGGATTCGAACCCGCGGATTACGAGTCAAATGCCTTAACCACCTGGCCATGTAGGGCCAAATTTCAAGTATTACATACTCAAGATAGTAACTACGTGAATTACACAAGTGATAAAAAAAGATAAAAAAAAACTTATAACATAATTGAAATCAAAATAAAATAGAGCAGTGAATGCAACATAAGTTTAAGTTTGTAAGCTTTATTGCATTAGAATGCATAGTTAGATCAGCATGACCAGGTGGTTAAAGCGCTCGACTCTTAATCTGAGGGTCGTGGATTCGAATCCCTATCACACCAAACATGCTCGCCCTTTTAGCCGTGGAGGCGTTATAATGTGACAGTCAATCCCACTATTCGTTGATAAAAGGGTAGCTCAAGAGTTGGCGATGGGTGGTGATGACTAGTAACCTTCCCTGCAGTTTTACACTGCTAAATTAGTGACGGCTAGCGCAGATATCCCTCGTGTAACTTTGCGCGAAAATAAAAAACAAACAAACAAGAATGCATATTGGTAACATTTTGTTTCATTCATACTGCTTATCTAGATTTATGTACTGTTAACTATTGTAATGTATGGAATATGTTAACGGCCGCATTTTCTACCAAATTCATCCAATTTAAAATAAAAGAAACTAATTCAGACTTGTCATTTTTTATTTTATCGATTACGGTATTTTCGTCTCCACAATGCTTTTTTACAGTCATCAAAACATTTCAAAAATAGCACCCCTGGTCCATGAGGCCTCTGTTAATATTGTCTCAGTTACTATTTTCGCCAATTTTGACCCGGGAGTGACTAATTTTCTGGAATGCTGAGCTAATAATCAGCGTCATTGGACTTCAAACCTTGATAAGCCAATCAACTCACTTCACACTTTTAGCTGTAGGAAAATTATTTATTTTTTAGGATATAGATTAACAGCAAGGATTCATATGCTTTATCGCGATTAGCCAATTTGGTTAAGTAGCAGAGTTGATACTTTCATAGTATCCCATTGAAACAAAATTGAAATGTTGACATTAATTTTAGGTAAGGGACGCTAACTGATATAAGGTAGTTGGTGTTTACATCTTTTCGGTAGAGGCACTGTTATGCAGAAAAAACTGCATGTGAAAAAATGATAGTTATATAAAATTATTTTAGTATGTTCGGTCATTCTAAATTAAGAATATTCAATACTTTTTGTTGTTGTACTTAAATGTTTTAAATATGTTCAGTAATGTTTCTGACAAAATGGAATATACTACTGAAAGAAATAAAAACGAGAAACAAAAACGTTATAATTTTCTTTTATTTGTCATAGAGTAAAATCCACAGTTTTGAATGTTCGATCCAACTGGTCCCCTGCTGGTCTTTGGACTTGCACTGCTAAAAAATCAGGAGTTCAATTCTTCTAGGTGGACACACCAAGTAGCCCTAGGTGTCTCTGCTATAATGGGACACAGATACGCATGAAACATTGACGAACTGGACAAAGACAATTATTCTAATTCGCCTACCGGTCCGGCATGGCCAGGTGGGTTAAGGCGTTCGACTCGTAATCTGAGGGTCGCGGGTTCGAATCCTTGTCGCATCAAACATGCTCACCCTTTCAGCTGTGGGAACGTTATAATGGGACAGTCAATCCCACTATTCGTTGGTAAAAGAGTAGCTCAAGAGTTAGCGGTGGGTGGTGTTGACTAGGTGCTTTCCCTCTAATCTTACACTGCTAAATTAGGGACGGCTAGTGCAGATAGCCCTCGAGTAGCTTTGTGTGAAATTCAAAACAAAGCTAACATTATAATGCCCCTACGGCTCAATGGACGAGCATGTTAGATGTGACGGGAATTCGATCAGGCGACCTTCAGATAGCGAGTCGAACGCCTCAACTAATTGGCTATGTCGAGCGTGTAATCTTCTATGATCATACTGTGATAATTGTAAAACACATTTGATAATATTTTAATAACTATAATTATAAATCGAACTTGTCAGATACAATATTGCAGAATTTAATCAAACCAAGCATAGTAAATATTTTTCATTTCATTTTCGGATTGATATTTTAGACAGTAAAAACTTACTGCGGGTATCTAATGTTTAAAAATTGATTTAATATGTTCTTTCCAGTTTAATCTATAATATATATTATTACAAGATCCTTATTACTTTCAGTTTTGTAGAAATAAATCAGTGTTCATATTATTATTGGTAGATAAATATTTTCAAATACAGTTTACATAAATTATTGGTTCGTTTGTTTTGAATTTGCGCAAAGCTACTCGAAGGCTATCTGCGCTAGCCATCCCTTATTTATTTCAACTTATAAATTATTTAAATTTATAAAAGAAACATTATGAATTTATTTTAATTTCTTACGGTTTTCGGTTAAGAGACAAACTGTCAGATCTCTATCGCATTTATCGCGACTCTGGGCATTTGTTAGGGTAGAAGGTTATGTATATATATATTTTACGTAGAGATCTGTAATGACAATTTTGTTTGATTTTTAATGATTTTCAGTTTAATGTAATTCATATTATTGTTAATATCTCTGGTAATAGTTTGAATTTTTCGTTCTGTTACCACTATTATTTTTTGTATTTATATCAAGTGATTACATTTAATTAACATTTCTTTATTATTCAGATAAGTACAGTCATTATCATGAAAAGTCTTGAAAAACTGATGTATTTATTTATATCCTCTCTATAAAGGTGGATTAATAAAGAAAAAAAAAACGCTTAACTCACAATATGAAGGTGGCGGGTTCGAGTCCCCGTCTTATAAAAGTATGCTTGTTCTTTCCATTATGGGGGCATTATAATGTTACGGTCAATCCCACCATTCGTTAGTTGAAAATTAATACAAGAGTGGGTGGTGAGGACTAGCTGCCTTTCTTCTAGTCTTCTGCTCCTAAATTAGAGACGACTAGTGCAGATAGTCCTCGTGTAGTTTTGAGCGAAATTTAAACCAATAATACTTTCCATTGTGTAGATAACCCATTGTGTAGCTTAGTGCATAACAACGAATACAAATATAAAATGCATATTCAGACTAGCTTTAAACAGTACCTGTTATTTCAGTTTTAGTTGGTTTTTTTTTTATAAAGGTTGTCTGAAATCATATAAAAATGTATTACTATTATAGATCACTTCTCCACAAAAGTATTATGTGTGTAATGCTTGTTACATTATGTATCGAAAACTTAATATTGCATTTGAGTTTCTTTAAACAAATATAAATTGAACATGCCATCGTTAATAAGAAATAATGATTTATATTAGGATTAAAATAATGCATTAGAGATTTAAAACTGATTTAATTTTAATAATTCATGTCTTCTCGAACAGTCACATTTTCCCTTTCATTTATAACTTTATTATACAATTTTAGTCTAGTGTTGATAGTATAAACAGATGCCATTCTTGACATGACAATGTGTACGACCTTGTGATGTTCTAATTTGAAATTCGAGTTAAACGTCATTTTTGTTTTTGGCATCATTTTTTTCAAATTTTAGAGTTCAGTTGACAGGAGATTTCCTACCCAGTAAAAGTTAATATACATATTTCATGTTTTAGTCTATAACAGTGCAAGGTGAGCAAGTTGAACCCGACTACTTAATACAGGCGCAAAGCCAGAGAGCTCTAAATATAACTCAAACTGAAACACTGTGAAATTCAAGTGTTAGTTTGAATTTCACTGTAACTACGACTCCAGTTTACTTTATAACGTTCCACTTTAACGCGAAGCAAAGTTATACTGTTCGCGCACGGCAAACGTAAACAATGAAATCACGAGGGAGAGCTTTACGAGCTCTTGCGTTAAATTATAATGAAAGTAAACAAAGGAAAGAGCTTTAGTTGCTCTTGTTTACGGAAAAAAAAAAAGTTAAAATTGACATTATTTCCAGATAACTTTTCGCTGCAGCTTAAAGATTACTATAACAGTATACAATTCTGAACTTTCAGGCACGGCCATGCCATTAAATAGATTAATAAACCTCAGTTTGTTAATACAGGAATCTCCATGGTTTGCATTCATTACTTCAGCTAACTGAAGAGGGAATAATGGCTTGACTGTCTAAATCCGTTATGCGATTTGTCCCTAGGGGAAAAAACATTAGCTGCTTTATTTCATGCTTCACTACTCCTGTAACAAAATCGTACAAATTACACTTGCTTCTGAAGAAAGTGAAAACTTAGTAATGAATTTAAACTCCTCACTACGTCGAATAGAAGAACTATGAATTTTTATTTTTTTTAACTAAACGGGTAGAACGTACAAAATACGTTTCTGTACTACTGTGCATAGAAAAACAACGTCTCAGGAGAGGTCCGTGAGAAACTTGGGAATTTTCTTGGTCATTGCTCCTTAAGAAAGAACCTGAAACACTGAAAATTAGAAAAAATATTAAACCTGAAACACTGATAATTAGTAAAAAAAAAAAAAAAGAGTCCGAGGGGTAGAAACATGAAAAGCCAGTAAAATCCAGCTGTAAATAAATAAAATTGCGCAAACACAACTACTTAAGATGGATAGGAAAAAAAAGCTGAAATGAGCAACAAACTTCATACAACAGAGCGAGAATGGTTGATTTGAAGTGCTTCTTACAGGTGAATATAAGTTGTTTGGGAACAATCAGTGATAGTTTGTTCAATGACAGGAAATGAACATACGACATCCACAGTGAAGCATGTTGGAGAACCAATAAAACCGTGGGCTGCATCTTCTTCAATAGTATTGTAGATTTATACAGAATTGATGGCACCCTGACTACTGACAACTACAGGCCGATTCTTATCCATTATGTTGCTCCATTAGGGCAAAGATTCATACTCCAGCAAGACATGATCTTGAGTCTGTAGAAAATATGGTAAAACGAATTAACAAGAAGCCGAGTGAACAATCGCAATAATGGCTTATCGTGCAAGATGTCCCAGTATTAATGTCACTACGGTTTTATAAGCTTATATTGAAACTGAGAAGGTCAAACGGCAAAATGAAAAAAAAAAAAAAAAAATGTGGGAAGTAAAACAGGACGTTAATTCAAACGTTAATAAACTTTTGTTGAAACAAGAACACGTTGTACTGTTCTATTTGAAACAAATATAATGCGTTACTTATAACTTAATTTTCGTGTAATAAGATTCAAAACTTATTTGCTTCTTATCTCCCGAAATTTCTCAAAAATAATATTGACGTTTAATGTTTTGGTATAGTGTCACACTTTCATCTTAGACTAGTTTATTTAATTCACTGTGGAATGGTTCCACTCTTGGAACATCTTAGGTAGATCGTGCATACAATTAGACGTATCTGTTTTAATAAAACCGTATGGTGTTTCTCTCTCCATACCAAGAAAAGAAAGAATATTAAATACATATTTTAAAAAAAAGTATGATATGTAAAGGGGTTCTAAAACTCAAGAATATTGTGGGAATAAAACTGATATAAATAATGTCAAAATAATTTATTAATTTGCTTTTAAGTGAATTTTTTGAAAAGTTTACATTCAAGACAGATGGCTACAAGCAGTAGCTATGGGAAAATTGCTACTCGAAAGTTGCAGCTGGTAAACCTTACCAGTCTGGAGATACTGTTATTAAAAACTGAGTTAAACATTAAGTTGCCAATTGTTTATATAATGTATTACAATTTACCTTCGTATGTAACTAATCTTAACTCGAGTTTCATTCCTTACGTCCTGACCGGAATTTTAACACATGAAATGAAATTGTAATTTAAATTTATTTTGGTTGTGTTTACTTACTGTAAGAGTAATCCGTATACAGCTATTCCCACTGTGGTAAGTTTTAACGTTTGCTAGAAAAAATTGTATTTAAACTCGGTTACACAAGGTATTATGTTGTGCCCCACCGGTAAGTCTTCAGATTTACCGCTGTACTAATAGATGGGGTAAGGATAAAGCTACGTAAGAAATAACAGAATTTCTATACAGGTATACCTAAGTTGCAGGAGAAAGTAAGAAACCCTATAAGCCTGAATTTAAACCTTTAACTGTTAACAATTTATTTACAGCAAGAGATTCTTTAATCATATCTTAAACTCGTTAGTGCTTGCTAAAACTTAAATAACCAAAACGAAGCCTTATTATTTCTTGAAATTAGCCTTCTTTCGGAAACCTAAATGTCCTTACAAAAGTTAAGTGAGGGCTAAAACGGGATTTATCAGCCAATAATAGATGAACATTATTAAACTACTGTAACATGTAGATACTTAACGTTTTGTATACTATACGATCGGTGATTATAGAGAGCCAACAACAAAATAATTCATATGATTACAAACATTCACAGAATACACTAACTTTATATGGAGACGTTACAAAAGTAATAATTTTAAACAAAACAAAACGTTGAAATGTAAAATGATGAAGAAATGGCAGTGCTAAAAATAGTGGAAAGAATGTAGGGGTGATACAACTTTACATAAATCATATCCCTATATGACTTAAACTTTACTGTTACATTACAAAATTCACAAGTACAAAATGGTTACGAGTTCGGTCAATTCAACTAACGTTGGGTAGTACTTCTTTAGAAGTCCTAGGATGTTTGCTACACTGCACTGAAAACTACTATGATAGACCATTATATTACGATAAATAAACTGCATACCAAGATTTGGAAATATATAACTACCAACTGTAGTAGTAATGAATTTAAAATGTGTATTTTGGAATGTAATAGTAGTAATGAAGTTGAAATGTGTATTTTGGAATGTAACATCAAATTTTAATATTGAAAACAATGTATAGCTGTGTCAGCCCGGTATTTCTGTTTGCATTTTTCTTGGCACATCCATCCCTTTGTTATTTTACAGTTACAGAATGTTTTGGTTTATTATTTACATGTTCAATGTAATTATATTTAATTATCAAGCTCGTCCCATTCCATTCTTTGAACTCAAATTACGAGTTTTGTTTACACGAGAACGTTTAAAAAATATTTACATACTGTTTCGGGGAATTGAGATTTAACCTGAAGAATTTATTAAATTGGGAATTTACTAAACAACTGGTTAGTAATTTTATTTAAATATATTTTTTACTGAGTCGAAGCTAATTCAATGGATTAAAGTTCAAATGAAATGCAGAGAAATTGTATAGTATAGGAAAACACCAAGAGGAATGCACTTTTCCACTGTTTTGGGATTTTTAATTGTTGGTTAAAACTTCCTGGGAGGTCCTACTTATTTAAATATATTTATGAAAAAGCGAGTATTAATTCAGA